>NC_134098.1:110868931-111172368 GCF_000715075.1 Nicotiana tabacum | reverse complement strand
GAGCCCCAAATAAGTGTTCAGGGTGCTCTGATCAAATCGTACTTTCAAGTTCCTCACCTTAGTACCTTCTTTATGTGCGCCACATTGGCGTAGAACTCCCGGACTAAGTGCTCCTTGGCATTCACTACACCTTTAGTGAACCATGTCCACCATTTTCTCTCCCGAAACTGTTTTGCCACATTTGGATTGTACCTATCCAAGTCTTTCAAAAGAGACTGATGCTCAAGTGTGAGCGATATCTGAGGCCACCACTCTCGGAACCTGTTGAATGCAGTCAGGCTCACAAACCTATCTTCCCAAACTTCCTTCTTCTTTGACCTCTCCAGGCCTGCAACTCTGGTATCACCCCTCCGGCCATCATCTGGGATCTCATCCACCTCCACTGTAGTAGCCTATGTGTTGGGAGCATGTGTAGATAAAGGCTCTGAAGCCTGACTGTTCCCTTCCGACCCCTCAGAAGTACTCTCAGAAGAGGTAGGCTCATCTCTCAATTGGTATATGTCCTAGGGCAGTTGTGGCTATGATTGCACAGCAGGCTGCCTTTGCACTGAGTCGCCCTCCGATGATTCCCTAGACGGGGCATATGAACTTGATTCGGAGGGCTCCGTCTGTCTACCTCAGCCTATTGTTGCCTTCTTACTGATCACTTTTTGGAGGGCGAGGTGTAAGGTGATTTTGCCTCTGCCTCTGGAAGGTTCACCCCTCCCCTTTGATGTATCACCATGACCACGTAACCTAACCATATTCTGCATAAAATAGCAGTAAGAGCCATTTCTAGTTAAGTGCAGGTAAGCAGAAAATCTTTAGAACAAAACATGTTGCAGATTGGGGAAATGCGGACCGCACATTTTTGAGTGCGGTCGCGGATGGGGTTGTGCGGACCACACAATTTTGAAGTGCGGCCGCAGTGATGATTCTACGGTCCGCACAATTTTAAGTGTGGCCGCACAAGTGCGGTCCGCATAATTTTGGGTACGGTCGTACATTGAAACTTCAAAAATGACAACACTCTGAAGACAGAGAATTGCTTGATCTACGGTCGCACACACTTTTATGTGACAGCTTACTGATCTGAATTGCGGTCCGCACAATCATTCTACACCAAATGCCCTAGCCTACTGATATGCGGACCGCACAATTCCTTGTGCGGCCGCACAATTTAAAAATTTATCGGGCAGATTCTTAGGGTTTCTAATTCACGCACAATTTAGACATAGTAGTAGAAATTTAGACATGATACACAGTTTATCCATCCCCAAAATAGCAAATAGGAAGTTACCCACACAAATTTAAGCTCACATGATGATGAATTTGACATTAGTCCTAAAAATAACTAAACTAATTATGAACAAAATTAAGAAAATCAAAAAATTTAAAGATGAATTTCATATACCAGTAATGTAGTGATGCTGAGGAAGAATCAAAGATGATGAAATGAGTGTTAGATGCGTGAATCAGTTAAGTGTATTGTGTTTTCCTTGCACCCTTGCATCTTCTCCCTTGCACCGCCTTGTGGACGAGGAGGGGGAGTCGTCGCCGAGCCATGGTAACTTGATTCCACGTAAAAGAAGATCGGTGGACGTTGGTGATGGGGTTGCGCGGGCCACGGATTCAGTAATGGATTATTTTATCTTCTGCGAGACGGCAACCATAATCTTGAGGACGACTTTGAACCGACATCTGATATTCCGACATCGGCGGAGGCCGTTGAGGGTATACCTCTTCCTTTTATGTCGGTAAGAGCTGAAGGACTGGCCGCCGTGGTTTTTGAGAATTTGCGACAGGAGGGGACGTCGACTTCACTGCCGGCTAACGATACTTCTTCGCCTGCCGGTGGGAGAGGCAAACGCACTGCCGAGGGTGTATACAAGACGGGTTCTGATCTCGTTGCTGACGAGATGAGGATGATGGAGGAGGGTATCACCCAACTGGAGGTGAGACTAGAGGGGTCCACACAGACTATTGCGATCCCCATGGCTCGGGATCTATTAAAAGATTCGGAGAACATGGTTCCTACCCTCGGTCCCCTTTGCTCTGATATGGAGGGTCAAACTCTCCAAGAGCTGAATGATGCTACCTTATCGAGGAGAATAGCCGGCCTCGCTCTCAGGGTAAGTTTTCGACACTTCTTGTTCCTATTTGTTATGCTCGACGATTAGGCTCCGTTCTTACTCTATCTGTTTTCTTTTTCTTTCTTTTTCAGACCGTGATCTTGGAGATCGAAAGCTCCCAAAGAGAGTCCGCGATCAGACCGTGATCTTTTTCAGGGCTAGAAATGTCGGACAAAAATGCCCTTCGAGAGATTCTACGGCCGCACAATTCCATGTGCGGTCCGTAGATTTCTTCAAGTTGTCAGGACGGGAGGTCTGCGGTTGCATAATTCTGATCTGCAGCCACAAGGTATTCTTTCTGCGGTCCGCAGATTTGTAACTGTGGTCGCACTTGATCTTCTGCGGTCCGCACTTTTATGTCTGCGGACGCAAGACACTTCTTCTGCGGTCGCACAATTCCTGTACGGTATGAACTTCTGAGGGCTTGGAAACTTGGGACTTTGCACGTCCTCTGAACTTTGTTCCTAGCCATCTTTTGCGGCCACACAATTCATGTGTGGTCCGCACTTTGTACAAAAGTCTGGTGGCCTTTCCTTCATCATCTGCGGCCGCAGATGAAATTCTGCGGTCCGCACTTTGTGAACTTTTGTGACTTTTATGGCCTTGAGTTTAGATTATTCCTTTTTGAGTTAGATTTCATCTTGGGAGTCTATTTCCCAATATTCTTGCAATTTAGCACATTTCATCAGTTTTCGGGAACACAATTCAATGCTTTTAGACTAAAATAAAAGCTAAAAGGCACTAATAAGTAGTCAAAATCCCCACTTATCAACTCTCCTAAACTTAAGTTTTTGCTTGTCCTCAAGCAAATAAATTAGTTCTCACCTCCACAAGTTAAGCGTCATTCCATCTTATCAAAGGTGAGTCATTCACAAATCAATTGGGACCAACAATTACCCACACCACTTATGAATTATCAACAAAGCAACAAGTTAAACTTTTATGCACAAATAGTTCTAATGTGACACTTAAGCATCAAGAGTTGAATTTATTCATCAAATAAGATCGCTCTTTCATGTAGGTCATTGTGGATCCCAAACTTTCCCTCCTCTACTCTTCGTTTGCATATCTTGCTTAAGAATTTTAGCACTCAATCCAAAGATTTGCGAAAGGTTCACTCATGTCTCTCAAGAGAATGTCGCAAGTACGGCTTTAAGTGCCATAGCCTGGCCCCTCATGTAGATCACCACTAATGTAAGCTCACTCGGCTTGAAATCATGTAGGGCTTTTTCGGAATGCAATGAAGGCTTTTGGACTAAGGTTAGATATACAATGATAGAGCGGGTTCATCTTTCCTTAAGCACTCCATTTTCTGTTCTCGGCTTATGCTTTGCCAATTCTTTGAGGCATTTTTCTTTTCCTTGGGGGAACTAGAGAGACTTAACATCACTCTTTCTTGATCATGACATTCATTTTCTCCCTCTTTGATTTCTCATGCTTTGCATCATTACGTTTCTTTGAATCCCTTCAACTCTTCCACTTATTCACTTTCTTTTTGCATTTTTCTTTTTGCTCTTTCCTTTTCTTGCCTTTTCTTCTCAATATTTCTTTTCTCTTTTTGTGAATTGATACCTCTTTCAAGTTCCTTGTCTCTCCCTCAAACTTACGTTTTTAGCCAATTGTTTCACAAGAGTGTTAAGGAAAGCTCAGGTGCCAAAAGAGGGTCCCGACAGAACGGGTAAAGGCTTGTAACATTATTATAAAATGAGAAAGGTTTGAGGCTCAAATGGGTTGACTAAGGATAACAACATTGGTAGGCAATGGAAAACTTCAAGCGGGTCAAGGAAAGCCTACAATCACTTCTCAAGACAAGCAACACTTAAGATTTCGCCTTGAAACACATTCGGGTCAAGTTCTAGACCATTCGTACGGGTACTTGGACTTGCAACAAAAACATCTCACCTCTCACGCAGCTGGATTGTTAAAGAGGATAGAGTCGAGGGCCCACAACGACCATATTCAAGATTGAAAATCACTATGGTTCGATTAAACCACTCGATGATTGCCTAAGTCAACACAAAAGTCACAAAGTCACTAACTAGAGCTATTTCTTTCCAAAAACCTTATTTTTAACCATAAGCACGTAGTTAAGTGTGTTGGTGCCAAGTGAAGCATGTTTGTCTCTTCAAGCATGACTCAATTAGGTCTTTTTATTCATTACTACTAATATTATTACCTAAACACCAAAAACGGACTCAATCCCTTAAGAAGGTTGTCACGCCATCCATCGTTGGGAAGAGTCGCCCGGTTCACACCAAAACTACCTTTCGAAAGAACCGTAGCATTAAGAAAATCAAAGGCTTATTATCTACTAAAACACAAAAAGAATCTATTAAATAAGAAAGAAGCTACTAATTCAAAAAGAAGCTACCTAGTTAAACACTAACTAATAAGAAAACAAACATAAAGAAACTACATAGCAAAAACTATTGAAAGTGTAACGAATATACATAATGAGAGAGTAGAGAGAATATATACATAATGAGAAAGAAGATGAAAATAGTATCAAGTTAATTACATGCCAAATGTCTCAGAATCAGCAAAATATATCAAATAAACTCCACCCCCCGAATAAAAATAAGCATTGTCCCCAATGCTTAACAAAATAAGAGTAAAGGAAGGGTAAGAGTGATGAAAACTCCCTATGGCTCCTTGGCCATCTCCGTGTCCATAGCAGTGTCACCGACCTCAGCCTTGTCCAACTGGATCTCATCATCCTCAACTCCGAGAGTGGCTGGGTTGGTGAACATCTGACGTACTGCCTCGGCAGTGTCAGCAGCAATGTCTGGCTCCTCAGGCTGGCCAACTGGTGTTGTATGTGCTATAGGATCTGGGCCTGGATGGTGCTGGTCAATTAACATGTCAAATGGAATGTCTCCTGCTGCTGCAAGCTTGGTAACATGTATCTGGAGCTTGTCCACTAACTTCTTGGAGACCTAGGACTTTCGCATCTTCTTCACTTCCTTGCCCAGCTCTTCTATCACTGACTCATGTTGCACCACAGTGGCCATAATTGTGTTCTGATAATCCAAGAACTTCTTCAGAGTTTCTTCAGCCGTGGGAGGAATTTGGGGTGCCAAAATGGAGGATTGTGCTGCAATATTACTGGATATGCCAGACAGCTTTGCAGTAGCTATTTGCATCCAGTTGTTGAGGCTTGCCAGTGTCTGGGAGACTCGTAGTGCAGATAGTGGAAAAGTGGGCATCGACACCGGCTTCAAAGACGGCACAGAACCTGAAATGGGGGCTGCTGGAGGCACTAAGGCTGGAGGTGCTGCACTGGCTGAAGGCTCTGCTAACATAGATGTCATGTCGACTGTCTTTACAGCTACTACCGATGGCTCATCAGGCTGGCCTATGGTGGTAGTCGGCTGACCCTTTTTCTTAGGGTTGTGTGCATCCATCAACGAATACCATGAGAAAGGATTCTTTGCCCGCACCTTCACATCAAAATCTCTTGGCTCCACCCGTGCACCCATAAGATATTCAGTAATAGTGTTAGGATATGGATAAGAGGTATCAGCTTGCCTGGCGACCATAGATATGTTGGCTGACATCACGAAACCCACATTGATTGGGTACCCGACCATGATGGAGGTGACTAGAACTGCCCGCGGGATAGGAAGATTTATCTCATTATGACACAGGTCGAGTCGACTACATACAAAGGTCTGACACCCTTTCGCCTCGAAACTCAAGGTGTGTTGTGAATAGACACCCCTACTGTAATCCATGGTGGCGGCGGCCCAGGAGCTGCCAGAATCTTAGCGAGCCAAGGGCGAGTTGCATCCCCCATTGCCAACTTCTCCAAATACTGGGCGCACTCAACATCATCAAACCCCAAGTAGGTGTTCAATGTGTACTGGTCAAAACGCACTTTCAGGTTCCTCACTTTCGTTACCTTTGTCCCTTTCTTGATGTGCGCCACATTAGCCTAGAACTCCCGGACAAGGTATTCCTTTGCGTCCACTATGCTCTGGGTGAACCACATCCACCCCTCCCGCTCTCGGAACTGCCTCGAGACTGCCAGATTATATTGTTCAAGATCTTTCAATTGGAACTATCGCTCAAGAGTAAGCGACCTCACCGATTACCACCCACGGAAGCTAGTGAAGGCAGCCAGGCTGACGGACCGGTCCTCCAGACCTCTTTCTTGTTTAAATGCTCAAGGACAACAACTGTAGTATCTCCCATTGTCCATCATCTGGATATTATCAACTGTAATCGCTGGTGCCTCAGGAACAGGTGTAGCAGAGGGATCGGAAGCCTGACTAGCACTTTCCGAACCCTCGGAGGTGATATGTGATGTGGAAGGCCCATCCCGGAGTTGATACCTTCCTGATGGCTTTGATTGGATAGCCGTCAACTCTTGAACTGAGTTGCCCTCTGATGCTTACCTAGACGGGGCATAAGAACTGGATTCGGAGAGCTCTACATTTCTCCCTCGACCGGTTGTAGCCTTCTTTGAGATTATCTTTTGGAGGGCGAGGGGTAAAGCACTCTTGCCTCGACCCCTAGAAGGTTCACCCCTCCCCTTTGAAGTATCACCTTTGCCTCGAGATCTAACCATTTCTCTGTACCAAGCAACAACAAGTGTGAGCTGTAATTCAAGTGCAAACATACAAGAACACAACAGAGAGACAGTGAACAACACAGTGTAAAACATACTTGCAGGGAAGGGGAGTGCGGTTTGCAGAATTATCAGTGCGGCCGCAGAATGGGCATTGCAGACCACACAATTTAACATTGCAGCCACAAACTTGGATTTGCGGTCCGCACAATTGTTAGTGCGACCGCAGAATTGGAATGCAGTCTGCACAATTATCATTGCGGCCACAGTTCAGATACCACCAATATGCCAACTCTCTGATAACAAAGAGTGGGTTGTTTTGCGGCTGCAATCACTTTTCTGCGGTCCACACATTTTCTATTGTGGCCGTACAGGTGAGTCATTAAATTAACAACTCTCTGATAATAGAGAACTAGTTGTTCTGTGGCCGCAATAGAATTTTTGCGGTCCGCACAATTTTTATTGCGGCCGCAGAATCATACTAGACTAAAGGTACCCTAATCTTAACTTCTGCGGACCGCACAATTTCTTGTGCGTCCGTAGATTTCAAAACAAATACGAACAGAGTTCTAGGGTTTGAAATTTTTGCACAAATTTGACATGGTGGTAGTGTATAATCATGAAAACCTATTTACCCATTCCCCATAAAGCAAGTAACACATGACCCACTATAGTTTTAACCCTGCATGCTTGTATAATTGAATTCTACTGACAAATGACCTAAAACTAACTAACAAATTATAAATTAAACTAAAAATTAAAAAATTCTACAGGTAATTAAGGTATACTAGATATGAAGTAGTGCAAATGAGTGATCACAGATGTTGATTGTGTGTGGCAGATGATTTACTAGACAATTTCAATATTTTAGATTTGTGAGTGCTCAGAGAGGGAAAAACGTAGCAGTAACTCTAGGCCTTCTATTTATACTAAGGGTTATGACTGAGGGACAAAGGGTTAAGTGCGGCCGCAGATTTCCTACTGCGGTCCGCACTCTATTGCCTGGGGCTCAGAAGCCCTTATTGATTTGCGGTCCGCAGAATTTGCTGTGTTGCCGCAGATTCAATTGCGATCCGTAGAATATGGGTTGCGGCCGCAGATTGGCTATTTCTCTGAAAAACCAACTTTATAGAGTTTGAATTTTTCCCTTTCAATTTGTGCGGTCCGCAGTGCAATTGTGCGGCCGCAGAGCCCCTTTTGTTGTACCAACTAAAATTGTTCGGTATGCACTTCTTTCCACACTTAACCAATTTTCTGGGCACGGTTCCTGTAAAGTACACTCAACCCTGCAACACACTTCAAATCCAGTTAGCACAAAAATAGCAACTATCTACAAAAGAAGAAAAGAAAAGAAGAAAAAAATACGGGTTGCCTCCCAAGAAGCGCCTGATTTAACGTCGTGACACGACGCAAATTACCATCATTTGAAATGAATAACTGTCACAACGTGGCCATCATCAACCTTTCCCAAATAATGCTTCACCCGATGACCAAAGAATCAGAATATCTCATCATTTTTGTTCTTCAAGTCCAATGCACCAAAAGGTGTCACACCTAAAATTTCAAAGGGACCACTCCATTTAGATTTCAGCTTTCTGGGAAACATCTTCAACCGTGAGTTGAACAACAAAACAAATATCGCCCATCTTGAACTCCTTGTTCCGAATGTATTTGTCATGAAGGTACTTCATCTTCTCTTCGTACAAGGACAAATTTGCATAGGCATGGTACCAGAACTCATCCAATTCATTCAAATGTGCAACCCGCAAGTTAGCGGCTGCATCCCAATCAAGATTTAATTTCTTTAAGGCCCACATGACTTTATGCTCAATTTCCACCGAAAGATGACATGGTTTTCCAAACACTAATCAGTATGGAGACATCCCGATAGGAGTTTTGTAAGAAATCTGATAAGCCCATAGTGCATCATCAAGCATCTTGGACCAATCCGTTTGGTTAGCATTCACTGTTTTGGACAAGATACCCTTTATCTCGGGTTGGAGACTTCCATTTGACCGCTAACTTATGGATGATAGGGAGTCGTAACTTTATGAGTGACACCACACTTGCTAAGCAAAGTGTCAAAAGCCTTGTTGCAAAAATGCGACCCCCCATCGCTTATGATAGCCCACGGAGTACCAAATCTTGTGAAAATATTCTTCTTCAAGAATGCCACCACACTTCTCGATTCATTGTTGGGTAGAACAATGGCCTCAACCCATTTAGACACATAATCAACCGCGACCAAGATGTAGGTGTTTCCATAATAACTCACAAAAGGACCCATGAAATCAATACCCCACACATCAAAGATATTAATCTCCAAAATGGTAGTGAGAGGCATTTTATTTTTCTTCGTGATTCCACCGGCCCGTTGACGTTCATCATATCTTTTCATCACATCACTTGCATCTTGGTAAAGAGTGGTCCAATAGAAACCGCAACTTAGCACTTTGGCCGTCGTTCTTGCTCCGCCATGTTAACCAATATAAGGCGAAGAATGGCAAGCCTCAAGAATATCACTTTTCTCTTCGTCCGGCACACATCTTCTAATTACCCCATCTGTGCAAATCCGAAAAAGGTATGCCTCGTCCCAATAATAATCTTGACAATATCCTTTGATTTGAAGAGAACTCATTCAGGATGATTCCACACACAAGAAAGTTTGCTAGATTCGCGAACCATGGTACCTCTTTTATTGAGATAGCCAAGAGTTGCTCATCAGGGAAGGAGTCATTGATTTCAAGGCCATCATGAGGCCTCCCCTCCTCCTTTCACCGAAGTTGGAGGAGGAAGTTTAGAAATCACCTCAACCTTTGCCTTGTCGACCAATATGCCACGCTTTGAAATTTTGTGGCCAAGGACAATGCCTTCTTCACACCTTGCCAATACTTTATCCAAATTTTCCAAGAAATCAAAAAAAGGAATCTCCGACCACCAAGAAGTCATCCATGAAGACTTCAAGGTAGTGATTGACCATATTCGTAAATATCGCCATCATACACCTTTGAAAAGTCGCTGGTGCATTACATAAGCCAAATGGCATCCGCTTGAAAGCGAAAGGTATCATAGGGACATGTAAAAGTTGTTTTCTTTTTCTCTTCCGAAGCAATAAAGATTTGGTTGTAGCCCGAATATCCATCTAGAAAGCAATAGAAAGCACGACCAACCAACCTATCAAGCATTTGGTCAAGGAAGGGAAGTGGAAAATGGTCCTTCCTTATGACTTTGTTTAGCTTGCTATAGTCTATACACACTCTCCACCCAATCACCGTTCTTGTGGGAATCAACTCATTCTTGTTATTGGTGACCACTGACATGCCCCCTTCTTTGGGACATATTGCACCAAGGAAGTCCACGAACTATCGGAAATGGGGTAGACAACCCCAGCATCCAACCACTTGATAATCTCCTTTTTGACCACATCTTGCATTGCTTCATTGAATATACTTTGATTTTCAATAGATGGTTTGGCATGCTCCTCCAAGTTAATCTGCATGCAAAATGCGGGGCTTATTCCCCGAATATCCGCCAAAGTCCACCCAATAGCCTTCTTCCTCTTATGGAGCACTGCTAATGTAGAGTCAACATGCACATTAGTCAAACAAGAGGAAAGAATAATCAGTAAAGTAGAACAAGGATCAAGAAATTCATACCGAAGATGTGGAGGCAATGACTTCCACTCCAAAGTAGGAGGCTCTTCAATTGAAGGCTTTGTGGGAGGAGTTTTCCTGTTTTCAAGATCCAAGGAAAGTTTTCGGGGGGCATAGTTATACGAGCACATTCCTTGCAAAGAATTCACACATTCCATGAAGCCATCCATCTCTTTATCATCAAAGTTGAGCAAGACGGCCTCCAACATATCACCCACATTAATCGTGACACTTGTATCATCAGTAATCACGTCGGTCACCAAATACACTAAAGAACATACTTCATTGCTATTTGGTTGCCGCATTGATTTGCACACGTGGAATACCACCTTTTCATCACCCACCCGGAAAGTGAGTTCTCCAGATTCCACATTAACAAGAGCCTTCCCCGTAGTAAGGAAAGGTCTTCCAAGAAAAATCGGCACCTCATAGTCCACTTCACAATCAAGAATAACAAAATCCACTGGAAGAATGAACTTATCAACACGAGCCAATACATCGTCAATCACTCCCAACGGCCTCTTCATTGTATGATCGGCCATTTGTAATCTCATAGATGTGGGTCATGGTTGCCCAATTCACAAATTCTTGAAAATCGAATAGGGCATCAAATTGATACTAGCCCCAATATCACAAAGAGCTTTAGCAAACTCGGCACTTCCAATAGTATAAGGAATTGTGAAAGCATCGGGATCTTCGAATTTAGGAGCCATCGAATACACAATTGCACTCACTTGATGCGTGACTTTGATAGTTTCAAAATTCATCTACCGGTTCTTTGTCACCAAATCCTTCATAAACTTTGCATAACCCAGCATTTTCTCCAAGGCTTCAACTAATGGCACATTTATCAAGAGACTCTTCATCATGTCAATGAACTTTTTGAATTGATTCTCTCCATTTTTCTTGGCGAGCCTTTGAGGATATGGAGGATGTGGCTTAGGCAATGGTGCCTTAGCCTTTTGCACTACCGGTCCCGGTATGTCAATAACATGATCCCTATTGATCCCTAAATGGGTTCACTTCCTCTTGAGTCTCTTACACAATGTCCTCAACATCAATCTGCACTTCATCATTTGCTTACACCATATTGTTCTGGATCTTTTCTTCCTCTACCACTTGCTCATCATCCGCAAGTTGCCTTTGACTTGATGTGGGTGCATTCCCACCTCTTCCACTTCTTGTAGTAACGGCCATGGCATGCCCCGTATTGTTCCCACCCTTTGGGTTCACCACCGTGTCACTTGGTAGTGCCCCCTTAGGACGAGAATTTAAAGCTTGAGATATTTTCCCCATTTGCACTTCTAAGTTGCAGATCGATGTGTTATGTGAAGCAAGTTGGGAATCGAAATCAGCTTTCTTCTCTATCATTTACTTGAACATGTTCTCAATACGGCTTATTTCATTGTTGGAAGAACCAAGACCATGGGAAGGATAAGGAGGTGGGTTGCTCGGTTGTTGATACATCGGGGGCCTTTGAAAATATGACCACCGATTTCCTTGATTGTTATTCTACCCGCCTTGATTGTTGCCTCCCCAATTGCCTTGGTTATTGTTGTTATGCCGATTCCCTTGATTATTGTCTCTACTCCAATTGCCTTGATTGTTGTTGTTATACTAATTGCTTTGATTGTTTCCACCACTCCAATTACCTTGATTGTGAGAATTCTAATTTCCTTGATTGTTTTGAGGTTTCTATTGTTGTTGGCTTGGGCCTTGGAAATTGTTTCTTTGACCTTGAAAGTTGTTCACATATTGTACTTCTTCTTCTTGGTCATTGTAGGAATCCTCTTGCTCAAACCCACTATCTTCTTGTACAAAATTTTCCACTCTTTGTTGCACTTGCGAACCCTTTGTTCTCCATTTGTTCACCATTATGTTTACTCCCTCCATTACATTGACTTGCCTCGGGTTTTGCACTTGTTGAAGTTGAGTCTTTGCCAATTGGTTCATAGTGCCGGTCAATTCGGCTATGGCTTGCCCATGGTCATGCAATTCTTTATGAAGGTGAATCACATTGGGATCCCCTTATGGAACATTTGCCCGGGATTACCACGCCGATGAAGTATCTGCCATCTCATCCAAAATATCACAAGCCTCCGCCTAAGGCGTAGTCATAAAATTCCCACCGGCAAGTTGATTCACTACACATTGGTTGGTTGTATTGATCCCCCGATAGAAAGTTTATTGAATTATGTTTTCCATCATATCATTGTTGGGGCACTTTTTCACCATTGTTCTATACCTTTCCCATATCTCGTGTAGTGGTTCATTGGGATCTTGCTTGAATGCTAGAATTTCACCCCGAAGATTAGCCATGTGCCCGGGAGAGATATACTTAGAAATAAATTTCTCTGCTAATTTATCCCAAGTATGAATGGAATGATTTGGCAAACGTTCCAACCAATCTAAAGCTTTACCCCATAGATAGAAGGGAAAAAGCCTTAGCCTCAAAGCATTATCCGAGACATTTGTTTGTTTACTCCCCCAACACGCATCTACGAACCCCTTCAAGTGTTTGTATGCATTTTGACCTGGTGCATCGGTGAAGAACCCTCGTTGCTTGAGTCAAGTGAGCATCATATTGGTTATTTGAAAGTTTCCCATCCTAATATGGGGAGGGACTATAGCACTTGCACACCCTTCATTCGGCAACACCCGGTGTGGAGCCGATTGTGGTGGAGGTGGGGGTGGAGCGGGCACATTATCATGAGGCACTCGGCCTCATCTATTGGCTTGAGGTTCAAGAGGGACCTCATTTTTTAGATCCCCCGGCAATGGCTCCAAAAATTGATCTCGTTCAATTTCATACCTCAAATCAAGGTTATGAAACGGTAGATTGCAATAATAGTACCCAATAAGAGTCGGGATCGATTTCCACAGGGAACTATATATGGGAGTTAGGAGTATATATTGTAGTATGTGAGTTTGAATATCTTAATTTACTCTTCCATAAATTTGGGTTGTTTCTATGTCTAATTTAAAACTAAGATTGCAAAGTTAAGAAATAAAACTAAGAGAATTATTTTTGTTATTTTTCAAATTTAGTAAAAAGCCTAGGGATATGACCATCACCTAGGTGTTTGCCTTATAGGATATAGACCTTAATGCTTGTTTTATTGATCGGGGTGTATTATAGCTATCAAATCTCAATTACCCACTCAATACCTCTCGGTCAAAGAGTGATTTTGCCCATTTTGGCTTTCTAAAGTTCAAATGGGTATTGCATAAAATGGTTGATAAAAGCTCAAGTCGGGTTACTAATATTTCTAGGTTGAACCCTTTAATTGGGATTATCAATCTCTTGATTGACCTTATTTCTTGTTATCCAAGTTGTCCTAGACTAAGTCTCTCTTTCTCAAGTAAAGACTAAGTCAAATAGGCATGAACTAATGTTTGCAACCATTAATTCCATAAATTAAAGCATTAACAAGGCTAAATAATAACCATAAACAAGCATCAAATTAAACACATATAAGGTTTACACACTAGAGTTGGGTCATAACCCTAGTAAAAATCTAGCTACTCATGCTTGAAATTGAAGAAGAAGAAGAAGAAGAAGAAGAAGAAGAAGAAGAAGAAGAAGAAGAAGAAGAAAAAGAAGAAATGATAAATAAACTCATATTGTGAAATCAAAATGATAAAATCCATGTTAAAATATCTCAAAATATGAAAAACTACTAAAATAAGTAAAAATAAATGGCTACTGTAGCTGCTGATGACAAAAGCTAACCTAAAATTGTGAAACTCATCTATTTTTACGGGGCTAAAAATTTGGGACAAAAATGACCTTCGGGAGGTTCTGCGGCCGCACAATTCCATGTGCGGTCCGCAGATTTCTTCAAGTTGTCAGGACTGGAGGTCTACGGCCGCATAATTCTGATCTGCGGCTGCAAGGCATTCTTTCTTCGGTCCGCATATTTAGAACTGTAGTCACACTTGGTCTTCTGCGGTCCGCACTTTTATGTCTGCGGCCGCAAGACACTTCTTCTGCGGCCGTACAATTCCTGTGCGGTCCGCACTTCTGAGGGCTTGAAAACTTGGGACTTTGCACATCCTCTGAACTTTGTTCCTAGCCATCTTTTGCGGCCGCATAATTCATGTGCGGTCCGCATTTTGTACAAAATTCTGATAGTCTTTCCTTCATCATCTATGATCGTAGATGAAATTCTGCGATCCACACTTTGTGAACTTCTTTGCCTTTTATGGCCTTGAGTTTAGATTACTCCTTTTTGTGTTGGATTTCATCTCGAGAGTCCATCTCCTAATATTCGTGCAATTTAGCACATTTCATCCGTTTTCGGGAACACAATTCAAATGCTTTTAGACTAAAACAAAAGCTAAAAGGCGTTAATAAGTAGTCAAAATCCCCACTTATTATTCCCCGACTTTAAGTGGCTTGACCTTTGCATTTTTGTTATAATAGCATTCTGCTTGCTGTTTTTGGGCGATCATCCTCGCGTAGGCCATATCCCTTCGTTCTTTGGCTTCGTCGAGCTCCTGCCTTCTTCTTTTATCGTTCCTTGGTCCGCTCTCGTGGGAGTATCTTAGGATGGGCTCCCCGACTTTGACCGGTATTACTGCATCAGTCTCATAGACTAATGAGTATGGCATCTCTCATGTGCTCGTCTTCGGCGTTGTTCGGTATGACTATGGTACTTCTGGTAATATTTTTGGCCACAACCCTTTGGCGTCTTCAAGTTTTTTCTTCATGATGTTTAGTATCTACTTGTTGGAGGACTACGCATGTTCGTTGCCCGAGGGATGATATGGTGTTGTGAGTATTCTTTTGATATGCCATTTTCAAAAAATTCAATGACCTTCTTTCCTGTAAATTGGGGTCCGTTGTCACAGCTGATCTCTTTGGGGAGGCCGAATAGGCATACAATGTTTTTCCATATGAAGGCGATCACTTCTTGTTCACGTATTTGGGCGAATGCCCTTGCTTCTACCTATTTAGAGAAATATTCAGTCAAAACCAAAAGAAATCGTACGCTACCTCGTCCGGGAGGGAGCCTATGATGTCCATTCCTCATTTGATGAACGGCCAGGGGGAAGTGACTAAGTGGAGGTGTTAGCCTACTTGCTGAATCATTGGGGCATGCTTTTGGCATTGCTCGCATTTTTTCACGAAGTCTGCAGCCTCTTTTTTCATGGTGGCCAGTAATACCCTGCCCGTATGAGGCATCTGACCAAAGCCCGATTGCCGGAATGAGATCCGCAATGGCCTTCGTGGACTTCTTCAGGAATGCGCCGCGTCTGATTTGGGCCCAAGCATTTTGTTAGAGGGCCATCGTACGTTCTCTTATACAGGTCGTTGTGGATGACGCTATACTTGGCTGCTTGCATTCTCAGTTTCTTGACCTCTTTTTATCACTTGGGAGTACGTCGTCCTGCAAATATGTGATAATACGGTTGCGTCAGTCCCAAGTCAGGTTTAAAGTTCTTACCTCGACTAAGTCTATCGATGAGTTAAGAAGGTGGACTACACTTCTGTCTCCGGTTGAAATTTTTTTGGTGGCTGTGGCTAATTTAGCGAGGTCATCCGCCTCGATATTCTGTTTTCGGGGGATTTGGTTGAGAATACATTCATCGAACTCGGGCAGCAACTTGCAGATTTCGGTCTGGTACTTTTACAACCTTTGTTCCTTAATTTGAAAAGTTCCTGTGACTTGGTTGACAACGAGCTGAGAATCACAACTTAGTCCTAGCCGTTTTGCCCCGTATTCGAGTGCTAGTTTCAACCCTGCAATTACGGCCTCATACTCGGCCTCATTGTTAGTCATATCCGGGTACCTTATGGACTGGAGAATCACTTCGCCTTTTGGGACTTCGAGTACAAGTCCCAGTTCGAATTCATAAGCGTTGGATGCGCCGTCAGTGTATAGGACCCAAAGGTCTTGTGTTTGGATAGAAGTGTGTACGACTTCTTTTTCGACTTCGGGCATTATTTTCGGGCTGAACTCGGCGACCAAGTCTACAAGGATTTGTCACTTTATCGTTGTTCGCAATTGATATGTGATATTATGGTCGCTCAGTTCGATGGTCCATTTGGCCAACCTGCCCGATAGTTCGGGTTTATGAAAAATGCTTCTTAGGGGGAAAATCGAGACGACCGAGATGGGGTGGCATTGAAAATATGGTCTAAGCTTTCGTGAAGCTACGACTAAGGCCAGAGTCAGTTTTTCGAGGTGAGGGTATCTCGTCTCGACGCTGACTAGTGCTTTGCTAATATAATATATGGGAGACTGCGTACCTTTGTTTTCTCAGACCAGGACTGCGCTCACAGCTACTTCAGATATAGCGAGGTAGACGAGGAGACGTTCCCCCGGCTCTGGTTTTGAAAGTAATGGTGGTGACGACAAATAGGCATTTAATTCCTTCAAGGCTTGGACGTACTCGGAAGTCCATTGGGGGCCGTTATCCTTCTTGAGTACGCCGAAGAATCTGTGACACCTATCCGATGATTGTGAAATGAATCTTGTAAGGGCGGCGATGCGGCCAGTTAACCTCTGAACCTGTTTTTCGGTGGTTAGCTGTTCTGGTATTCCTTCGATGACTCTGATTTGATCAGGGTTGACCTCGATCCCTCGCTGCGACACCAGGAAAACTAGAAATTTCCCCGAGGCCATGCCGAATGCACATTTTTCGAGATTCAGTTTCATTCTGTACCGTCTGAGTATGTCGAAGGTTTCTCTTAGGTAGTCAATGTGATCCTCTTTCCTTTTGGACTTAACTAGCATGTCGTCTATATTTCCATCATTTTGCCGAGTTGGTCTTTGAACATCCTCATCGCTAACCTTTGGTAAGTTGCTCCTGCGTTTTTTAATCCGTAGGCCATGACCCTGTAGCAGTACGTCCCCTGGTGGGTGATGAAAGTGGTTTTCTCCTGATCCTCTTCTTCCATGAGTATTTGCTTATAGCCCGAGTAGGCATCCAAGAACCTCAGTAGTTCATGCCCGATCGTCGCGTCGATAAGTTGGTCGATATGGGGTAACAGAAATGAATCTTTGGGGCATGCTTTGTTCAAATCCGTAAAGTCTACGCACATCCTCCATTTCCTATTCTTCTTTTTTACCATGACCACGTTGGCGACCCATTGGGGGTACTTTGACTCCCTAACGGAGCCGTTCTCTAATTGTTTTTCCACCTCTTTGTGTATCGCGTCATTAATTATAGAGTGGAACTTATGCCTAACCTGCCTCACCGGGGGATGGAATGGATCGACGTTCAGCTTGTACGTGGCGATTTCCTTTGGGATACCTGGAATATCTACATGGCTAAAAGCAAACAAGTTCGCGTTAGCAGTTAAGAATTGATGAAATTTACCTGGTTCCTGAAGCTTGCAGCCGATGTAAGCTTTCTTGTTGTGGTTGTTGTTGTCTAATTGAACGGGGTCGAGGTATTCTATGGTCGATCTCGTGGCTTCGACCGTATCGGGGTCTCTAATGACATTTTTGCTATCATTGTGCATCGACCCCTACCCTATTGATTGCTATGCATCTTTTTCTTTGTCCTTCATTTGTTGAGTGACCGTGCAGTCTAGAGCGATGCGGTCGCATTCCCAGGATGTGTGCTGTTCCCCTCGTATACTGAATATTCCCCATAGAGTTGGGGATTTGATGACTTGGTACAAGCTGGAAGGGATGACTCATATCGTGTGTATCCATGGTCACCCTATTATGGCGTTGTATGCTATGTCTTGGTCCATGATATGGAATGTTGTTTACAGAGTGATGCCACCGGCCAGGACTAGGAGTGTGATCTCGCCGGATGTTCACTCAACTGCATTGTTAAAATCTGTTAGCGTGATGTAGTGCGACACTATCTTATCTTCGAGTTTAATTTGTGCAAGTACTCGAGGGTGGATAATGCACGTGTCGCTCCCATTGTCTACCATAATGTGTCTTACATCAGTATCTAAAATTCATAAAGTGATAATAAGGGCATCATAGTGAGGGAAAACCAAACCTTGGTATCTAACTTATCGAAGGTGATACTTTCTTCGAGTTCATCATACCGTTAGTGGGTGATTGACCGTTTGAGCTTATGGGTTGTGGTGAACTTCACACTGTTGACGAAAGCATCGTCACCGCCGCTGATGATCATGTAGAGAGTGTGGGTTGGCGAGGGTGGTTTTGGTGGTCCTTGATGTTGTTCACGACCTCTAGCAAAGTTGACCCTTACCCGGTCGCTCAGCAACTCTTTGAGGTGTCCCTATCATAGCATGTTTACGACCTCCTGTCTTAAGGCGATGCAATCCTCAGTTTTGTGCCCGCGCTCTTGGTGGAACTCGCATAGGGTGTCCGATTTTCTGGTACTTGGGTCCAACCTCATCTTTTGCGGCCACTTCACCTTTTGTCCGAGCTTCTCCAAGACGTATACTATTGCTGTATGTGACACACAAAAATTCTAAGCGGATAATAAATGGGGCATACCTCTCTCATTTCGATGAGTCCCTGTTCTTGATCGGGGTGGGCCCTCTTTATGGCCGGAGGAGGATGCAATGTCGGTTCTTACATATGGTAGATGTCGTTCCATGTTGGGTCGTGGAGTTGAGAGGTCCTTTCTGATATCATTTCTTCAATCTTTTCTGGATTTGGCTTTCACCGAGGTCAGTCGATGAGTCGGCCCGTTGAGGTCATCCTCGTCTGCTCGGACCTCGGCACAATACGCGTTGTGTATTTCATCCTAAGTGGTTGGGGGTACTTCATAAGCACACTTAATAACTTTCTTGTTGCCCTCGTACCATTTCTGCTCAGCCCGTTCTGAAAAGTTATGACCGACATCCCTTCCGATACATTCGGCAAAGTCATTCTTACTCGGTTGAACCGTGCGATGAAGTCCCTCAATCCTTCTCCCGGAGACTGTTAAGTAGAAAATATATCGTTTACTCTCGCCTCGGCCTTTTTGGACCCAGCATGAGCCGTTACGAACTTGTCAGTCATTTCTTCGAAGGTTTCAATGGAACGCGCAGGCAGTTGCGAATACCATGTTAGTGCTCCTCCCATGAGGGTCTCGCCGAATATTTTTAACAAAATGGAGGATACTTGTTCCTTGGCGAGATCATTGCCTTTTACGGCAGTGACGTAGTGAGTCACATGGTCTTCGGGGATGGTTGTGCCATCGTATATTTTCAAATATGGCGGCATTTTAAAGGTCTTTGGTATGGCATGTGGGGCGGCGTCATTGGGCGTTGCGTCCTCGTCCACTGCTTCAGAGCTCTCATGGATGATATTCATGAGGTTGGTTGGGAGGTCACTCATTATTCTCGTTCTTTCTTCTCTGTTACTTGCCATATTAGATTTGTGCTTACAAAGAAAGGGGATCTTGTTCTTGCTTTCTCCCTCTTTTTTTTTTACGTTAGCGATCCGTGTTAGCTATAGATCTAGAGAAAACTAAAAATTTAACTAGAAAATCCCCACAGACGGCGCCAAATTGTTTGACAAGAAAGTATAACTTTCGGTTAAACTATTGTATTTATGTAATAAAGGGTTAAACCTAGTTAATGATCATACCTCTAAATGAGGATCTTGAAAGTGTGGATAAGGTGGGCCAGATTTAGTGGGAGAATGATAATAACAAGCATTAAATATTACAAGAAGTATGAGTAATAATGGAGGAGTTACTAGTAATAAATAGCAATAAATAGTATTTAAGTAAATAGGATAATGATTCACCCAATGAAGAATGAATTAAACGATTGTTCCTCGTGACAATGACGAGTGACAGATTAATTCTAGAATATTCGAACTATTCTCGGATCTTATGAAAATGTATGGAATAATACCAATAAGAATTTTGACGAAAAGGTAATGTTTGTATCTTTGTTAGAGAGAATCTTTTTTTGAAATTTGTTCTTATCTCCTGAATATTACATGTCTCTTTTTCTTATCTTTTGTCCTCCTTATGTGGAACATATCCCTAGTAAATCCTAATAGTACATGCGCAAAGAATATTCTTCAGAATATTTTCTTTATTATTCTATTCTAAAAATTAGATGATACAACTCTTTCCGCGGATATCGTACTCGATCATTATAAGCGTCCTGACCCGAGCTTCACCATTTTCTGATCGGCATCAACTGATTCTTCCCTCAATACTTCCTTGCCATAAATATTTCGTGGTAGATTTCGACATATACACGCATCAATTTAGTATAAACTAACACTTTATAACACACTTTAGTAGAAAACATTTTAATATATAAGTTGGACAAACACGTATGTGAGATAGAAATTCAACCTAAGATTGCACATTTCCAGGGGCGGAAGCACGTTGACCGAAGAGTTGTAACCCAACACCGTTAATTTCTTTTTCTAAATGCCTATAGGTAAATAATAAGCAAAACGTAATATTCTGATAAATACTTTACGATGACACCACTTGATAATTATGACTAGTATCGCATCCAGCACGAGATGCTCCAATTTTGTAGGTAGGTCATAGGTGATTAGTGCGGAGCTAAAAATTTTATTAAGGGAAATTATTATCTACTGCAATACGTAAAAAAAAAATGGGAGAAATTCAAAAATAGCTAGATATATAAGTGGTAATTGAAAAATAGTCACAATTTCAAAAGTAATCGAAATTTAGCCATTTTTCATGGAAAGATAAATTTGAACGAAAATATTGTTCAAAATACGAAAAATATTCCAGTATAATATATTGGAGTTCCAGTATAATATACCGGTCCAGCATAATATGCTGGAAGTTCATACACAATTGCTCCAATCTCCAGTATATTATGCTGGAACTTTCCGCGAGTTGAAGTTCCAGCATATTATGCTGGAAGTTCATACACATGTGCACCAATCTCCAGTATATTATGCTGGACCGGTCCGTGTTGCAGCAAAATAGTGATTATTTTTCAATGACTTTGCAAACGTTGGCTATTTTTTGAATTATCGGTCCGAAAACTGGCTAACCCGTGTTATTTTTACAAAAAATAAAACTGATCATATACAGTGTGATTTTTTCTTATAGACCATGAACTACTTTTCAAGATTCCGAAATCATGGCCCATGGTGATTCTATGACCCAGCTAATTTAGCAGGCCCATGTTTCTCTTTCTTTTAAGTATCTGTACATCTCAATATAAAATGACGAATCTTAATACAGAATCTTACTAATATGAAGCACTAGGAATATTCTCCTAAAAATTGCACGGGCGCCCTATTTGATCGCCCCATTTAATCTATACCAACTTTTTAAAAAAGTTTTAACTTGTACCCCTTTTTAAACAACTTCAGGCCTCTTTCTCCTCCTTCGTTTTCTTCTTCTTCTTCGGGTGACAATGATTTTGTATGATGGTTGTGAACATATTTTAATGTAGTTTATGATATTTTACAATGGTGAACTATTATGATGCTTTATCTTTTTGCTATTGCTTAGGGTTTCTTCTTCTTCTTTTTCTTAATTGCAAAATGGGTTCATTAGATTTATTGTTGTTTTGACAAATGGATGATTGGGGTTTGTTCCTGATGATATTTGGAGGTTATGTTTCAAATTTGAGCTCATTTGGAGTAAATTTAGGTATTAAATCGTAAATTGGATTGTTATAATTTGAAGAACAAATTTTTATTTCTGGACAATTTGCACTTTAGGCCTATTTGTTCTTAAGTGCATAAAAACGTTGGTTGCACTTCAGACCTTTTGGCCTTAAGTGCATCTGAAGTGCAATTTTTCACTTCAGACTTATTGGCCTTAAGTGTAGCAAAACGTTTGTTACACTTCAGACCTTTTGGCCTTAAGTGCATTTGAAGTGTAATTTTTCACTTCAGACTTATTGGTCTCAAGTGTAGCAAAACGTTTGTTGCACTTCAGACCTTTTGGCCTTAAGTGCATCTGAAGTGCAATTTTTCACTTCAGACTTATTGGACTTAAGTGCATAAAATCATTGGTTACACTTCACACCTATTTGGCCTTAAGTGCATCTGAAGTACAAATTTTCACTTCAGATTTATTGGCCTTAAGTGAATGAAAACGTTTGTTGCACTTCAGACTTTTTGGCCTTAAGTGCATCTGAAGTGCAATTTCTCACTTCAGACTTATTGGCCTTAAGTGCATCTGAAGTGTTATTTTTCACTTTTCACTTCAGACTTATTAGCCTTAAGTGCATAAAACCATTGGTTGCACTTCAGACCTATTTGGCCTTAAGTGCATTTGAAGTGCAATTTTTTCACTTCAGACTAATTGTTTTTAACTTCAGACCCAATAAGTCTGAAGTTGATCGTAAAGTAGTACGTTTGCAAACTTTTTTTTAAAGTGGGTATATATTCAATTGTGATCCCAAAATCGGGTATAGATGCAATAACTCACGCATCTGAATTAATTGAGAACAACGAATTTTTGAATTTTATGATATGATAGAATATTGGTCCCTTGGTATACGAGATGTTATTCCACTAAAATGAGTGTGAGCATCAACATGGACTGGACATATGGATACAAGATTGAAGAAGAAGAATTAGCCAGGACTTGGACCATGGCCCGTCCCACTGACAGGCCTGAGTTCAGTCCTTAACAGTAATTAACATTCTTAAAAGATACAATATCACTCCAACTATCGTACTATTGATTTAAAACTTACGCATAAACCAACATTAACTAATTGTCCAAGGTTTTCACAATCAAGAATATGTCGTAGGACTTATATCACTGTTCTATTTACTTGCTACTTTAAAGGCAATTTGCTTTATGGAATTATTACTTTTCCCTAGAATAGACTTACGCTTCAATCATTAGTGTTTACCCGTAAAATGGTATAGTTAAATTTATACGTGATTTCTAGACAAGTGAACTAATTTGATCCTAAAATAATACAATAATTGAAAAAATATACAATACTTAGCTTTGAAATATAGATGAAACATCAAAGATGACAGTTCCGGGAACAAGGTCTCCGAGCGCGGCAATGATGAGATAAAAAAGCAAAAAAGTAAGATTGTATTAAGCTTTGTATAGAATATAATATCAGTTTAGCCAGAAAATTCGTCCCCCTTATAATGATAACTGAGCTCACTATTTATAGCTATGTCTAGGGAAGGAGGTCATAGGATCGTGTCCTCCTTTAATGTCAATTATGAGGGTCATTAATGAAGACGTAATGATAAACATAAATATGTAACGCACCGTCGCTGTTAATGCTGTAGAATATTTCCTATTAAATGCTACCGGTCTTCGATCATTCTCGTCTTGGGTTCCACGTGTCCTCCCTTTAGACGACCAAGTGTCATATCATATTTCACCCTATACAGATAGTCCCCCTGCTTTCCGGTGACATAACTTTGTGTTTCCGTTAAGTTGGTAGAAACACCCTTTTGGCGGGAATTACTATAACTCCTTCTAGGTTCCTAGCAGTTGATTAGACACACGTCTCTCCGCATTTAATGCCCCAAACACGCGTCATCCCATGATTCAACACGACTTTTGCCGATTATCGAGGAGATCATGGCCACGAATTTAGCTGTCAAATTTTTTCTTATACGCAACATTCTTTTCCTTTGCGTTTCATAATTTCTCGATCTTCTGATTTGCATCTTTGTTTTCCATCCTTTCTCTAATCTCCCTTCAAACACAAAACCTTTTCCTTCTTCTTTTTCAACGGCTTCTTCCTCCAAGCGTGTTAGTTCTTCAAAGAACAAGAACAAAGCTGAGGACTTTGCTCCACCAACAGTGGATTCCATCATCCCAAGAAAACTTAGTACCGTAAAGGACCTTGAAGAGAAATTCTCTACTGCTAACCCTCGCACATGGGCTGTTAGCAGGTACCCTTTTTCCATTCGTCCTTCTAGTATCCCTGTTGTGAAGGAAGACTGTCGCTGCCATGAGTTGGATATCATTGCTCTTGATCTATCAGAGCGAGTGACCCTTTTCAAGGAAGGTTTTACTTACTTTTACACGTATCCCTTTATTTTTGGTGCGTTTTCTTTGAGTGAAGAGCTTGATTCCGTGATTGCAGAGTTTTGTCTTCGCTACCAAGTGTGTTTGGCACAGGTAAGTCCTTCAGTATGAAGGACGGTCGCTTGTCTTCGACACTTGTGCCAGGAAACTGGAGAGGAACTAACCTTAGCTCATATGATGAATCTCTATTCTCCCAAAATCTTTCGCGGGGGAAAGATAAATCTCTGCAAGCATGACCACCATGCTTTGCTGTATAGCATGGATGATGACAACGACCGTGGGTGGATAAAACGGTTCGTTGTAGTCGCCACCAACGACATCATTTCGACAACAGCTTCATCTTTTCCGGTCGCTGGGAACCGCACTCGTAAGCTCTTTGTTTAGTATTTCTTTTTATAAGATATTCCTTTACGGTCGTATCAACTCTTCACCCTTCGCATGTTTCAGCAACTCGATGGATCCCATAGGTGGTGGAAGGTTTAGACCGGTGGGTTCAGAAGATCTTGAACGTCATGACGCCCGAAACTCGTTTGTTGAAAGAACTGGCCCTTAAATACGGGTGGAAGGCCAAAAATCATGGTAATTCTAATTTTCCTCGCTTTCATTATTTTTTGTACATGGAGAACTTGGTTGAATCCTTCTGACTTGTTCATGAAACTAGGTCTACCTGCGGGCTCTGTTGCTGTCCCCAAGGAGGACGTTTTGGCTAATCTTGCTGATTTAGCGAGGCTGTTTCAGGAAGCACTTACTCTAACAGTTATCTCAGGGGGGAGGATTAAGATGGCAAAGACTGATGCCCCCGAGCCATATCTGGTGGCCATGACGACTGGTCCTCCTTCTGAGCCGGTCATAGACATCATGATGATTGATGACGATAAAGAAGCTAGTGATGAGGGAGCTTCTCTACATAGAAGGCGTCGATTCTCATCATCTTAACATGATGCTCGACCTGTTGATATAGTTACACCAACTGAAGACGATGTCTCGGCACTTAGGGGAGAATTTGATTCAGTAGAAAATGCCAACTCCCATTTTTGGGCCCCAATTACTTCAATCCGTGCTGCGGGGCTAAGTACCGGGTTTTTTCCGTCTTTGGTTGGCGAGCATCCAACAATCAGCACTGCATTTGATGCAGCTACTTCTCACTCTTCAACTCCATCAACTTTATCTCTACCTTCACCAACACCAGCAACTGCTACATCACTTCTATCTTCATCCACTCTTCCACCAACAGTTGCTACATCACCTCTATCGGCCGCATCTGACCATGAAGAAGATGTTACTCTTCCAAAGTACCCAGTTCATGGGATTTTGGGAAAAATTTATGCTGCCCCTTCTGAAGATCCACAAAGGAGAAGGAAAGTTACTCTTTCGGTCTCTACCGGATGCAACTTGCTATACCGGCCGGTGGAGCTTGCTAATTTTCTGAAGCCTTTGGCTTCAGAAAAAGACTGGGAAAAGATTCAGGCACTCTCGGTAGAGTGCTTGCTGAGCAATGGCATGCATAATGCCGCATCGATACGTTTTTTTTTCCTTCATTACTTCTTTTACTTTTGTATGAATGAATTCTATGTTTTACTTCTTCTTGTTTTGTAGGCCAACTTTCTTCCTTCTGAGGGCCTTCAAAGGTTGATTCGCGAGAAGGAAGAACTTACTTCTGAACGGAATCAGCTTTTGGTGGAACGAGAACAAACTGTTCTCCGCCTATCAGAACTGGAAACCAAAGCTACCGAGGCCGTTATTTTGGAGTCTCGTTTGCAGCAAAGCGAGCAAGAGGTGGTAACCCATAGCCAAGAAATTGGCCCACTGAGGGTTAGTTTTGATTAAGCTAAGGCCAAATGGGTTGAAGTCGAGGACGCCGTTCTTACTGCAACCGAGCGCGAGGCTGCTGCTGCCGAAAAAGTAACTAACTTAGAAGCAACCTTGAACTCCAAACTCGAAGAGCTTGCTGCTGTGGGGGTGAAACATGCCTAGCTAGAAAATAAGTACAATAAAACTATAGAGCATAATAGGCTCTTTATTTCAATTGTCCGCGACCTTGATGTCAGCCTCAAATCTGCTAGGTCTGCCCGGGAAAGCCTTTCTGTCGAGGTTACCCTACTCAAAGAAGAACTAAAGCGTCGAGTGGCTTCCCTCGTTGTTGAAATAACTTGTGCCATGTACAGCATGAGTAGAAAAACCTTGGAGGAGGCCAAAGCTAGTATCATCGACTTTGATGCTGAAATACCTAAGGCTCGAGATTTGAGTTAGCTGCTAAAAATGGACTCCCAGCGCAATCTGATACTCCTGGTTCTTCTGGTTCCGGTTTAGAGTTTTCGAAAACTGAAGAGGGATCGGAAGGTGACGATGTTGAAGACCGAACTGGGGAAAATGACGAGCCATCGGTGGACCCACCTACTTCTCTCGGGAATGCAGACACTTCTCTTCATCCTGGTTCCGAAGGCGCTGCAGTTTAGCTTTTCTTTTCTTTTTTCAATTTTGAACTTTTACCATTTTGGCACGTTCTTGTAAATAAATATATATTTTTGTTCAAGTATCATTTGAGTCTTACTTTCGTTTGAATATTCATGCAAGTCTTTAATCTTTGCATTTGCTCAAGAGTTCAGCACACGTTTTCCTGTTCGCACTTTATTATGTGTAGTCTTGAATGTGTTTTCCTCGAAGCATTTTGATTCCGAGCATTATTCCTTTTACGTGAGGGCTTCTATAAGTATTTGCGCAAATTTACTTTTTGCGTCCTTTTCATATGTGGCTTCTGTTGATACCCAATTTTGCCCTCATATTTTCTCAAACAATATATATATTTTCAAAATATCACTTTGTGTCATTACTTAGTTTACAAGTATTTTCTATAATTTTCCATAATTTTTAAAGCTCAAAAAATAATTTCTTTCTACATATTTATTATATAAATATCTAATAATTATCCTTTAAAATTAATTTGGGATGACTTAAGTACCTAAAATTATTATTTGCATCCATAATACATATTTCAAATATTTTTACTTTATTTTGTAATTACAGTGGTATTTTAAGCTATTTGCACAATCTTGTAGGCATAGCCTATATTTTGCATTTGTCATTTTGGGTAATATTTTACATTTTTATAATCTCATAATATTATTTTAAAGTATTAATTTGCATAAATAAATTTTTTATATATTTATTTAATTATTTGTTATTAAATTATTTCCCTTTTAATCTCCTATTTAAAAAATTAGCCCAATTCTAGGCTAATTTTCGGACCAATCTTGGCCTAAATCCTAAGCCCACACCCTCTCCCCTCTTAGCAGCCCAAACCAGCCCAACCCATTAATGAACCCGGTCGCGACATGTTTTAAACGACCCGTTGTGATGACCCAAAATGTCATCTTTAAAGTTAATAATTAATTCTATATTTTAAGACCTCAAAAAACACTATTTATTATTTCTCGACTTACGTGCACAGTCCGCAAAATTTTTCGGAAAGTTTTTATGTGAAAAATAGATTAAAATGTGAATTAGAGATTTAAAACTCAACTGAGTTGACTTTGGTCAACATTTTGAGCAAACGGACTCGGATCAGTGTTTTGACAGTTCCAGTAAGTCCGTATCATGATTTGGGACTTGGGCGTATGTCCGAAATCAAATTCCGAGGTCCCTAGCCCGAGATATGGAATTTTGATGAGAAATTAAATGTTTAAGTTCAAATAGTGACCGGAAGTCGAATTACGTGCAAATGACCCCGGAATAGAATTTTGATTATTTCAACAGCTCTATATGGTGATTTTGGACTTAGGAGCGTGTTCGAAATTTTATTTGGAAATCTGTAGTGAAATTAAGCTTGAAATGGCTAAATAGGCATTTAAAGTTTAGAAATTTGACCGGGGAGTTGACTTTTTGATATCGGGGTCGGAATCAATTTCTGAAAATTTTCATAGCTCCGTTATGTCATTTGTGACTTGCGTGCAAAATTAGAGGTCAATCGGATTTGATTTGATAGGTTCCGGTGTTGTTTGTAGAAATTAAAAGTTTCAAAATTCATTAGGCTTGAATCTATGTGTGATTAGCGTTTTTAGTGTTGTTGGATGTGATTTGAAGACTCGACTAAGTCCGTATGATATTTTAGGACTTGTTAGTGTATTTGATTGAGGTCCCGAGGGGATCGGGCGTGTTTCGGATGGTATTCAGAGTATTTTCCTTCATTTTGGCACTGCTGGTAGCTGCTGATTTCTGGTATTTTAAACCTTCTTCGCGATCGCGAAGATTAGGACGCGATCGCGTAGGCTTAGTTGAGGCAGTTTTAACTTTGTTCTTCATGATCGCGTGAGGTCAACCGCGATCGCGTAGGTTTGGCAAGCTGTGCATCGCGATCGCGATCGCGCGGCATTGTTTGCGATCACATAAGGTTAATTAAGGGCTGCTAAGTTTTGTGCTTCGCGATCGCGTGAAGCGGGATGCGATCGCGTAGATTTGAGACCTTGTGACACGCGAACGCGTGAAGAGGACTGCGATCGAGTAGAGCTGGGAATTCTGTGCTTTGCGATCGCGTGAGGATATACGCGATCGCGTAGAGTTAATTTGGGCAGTGGTAATTTGTGCTTCGTGATCGCGATGAGTAAAAACCTGGGCAGAATGTTTAAGTTCTGAAAATGGGACTTTTTAACTATTTAGAGCTCGGATTGAGGCAATTTTTGAGAGAATTTCAGAGAAAACATTGGGGTAAGTGTTCTTAATTCAATCTTTGTTAGATTACCCGAATCTATAACTGTTTTTAACATTTAATTGGTGATTTAAGTTGAAAAATTTTGAAAACCCTTTTGGATAGATTTGAGGATTTGAGGGTCAAATCATTATTGGAATTTAGTCATTTTGGTATGGTTAGACTCGCGGTGGAATGGGCGTTCATATTTCGTAACTTTCGCCGTCGAGACGTGGGCCCCACAGGCTATTTTTTAGTTAATTTCGGATTTTTATTGAAAAATATAGTATTTTCTTATAGAATTAATTCTATAATTTTTGTTGAATGTATCGAATTAATTATGACTAGATACGAGTCGACCAGAATCGGAAAATCGAGGAAAAAGCATACTACTTGGTTAAATTGGAGCAAGTCGAGGTAAGTGACTTGTCTAACCTTGTGTGGAAAAATTTTTTCCTAGGATTTGTATTAATTGTAATGTGATAAAAGTCGTATACACGAGGTGACGAGTGTGTACACGAACTAAATATGAAGGATTATGTTTTTAAATTGTGAAGATCACTGTTGCATATTAATTAAATTATTAATTCTTGTTATATTCTCCATCATTGATTCGATTTGTATACTTTAAATTTGCTTGACCTTTTTATGCTAATTGTTTTACCTGTTTAGTTGAAACTTGGTTTCTTTTATTCCGTGCATTATTTAAAGTTGATTTTCTTTAATTTAATTATTATTAATATGAAGTATTTGACATTTTAAATTTGGTATTGAAGCAACATATTAAAGATTTTGAAATATTATTTTGCTGAATTATTTACTCCTGAATATTTGTGTAAGATTTTCGTACTCATTGTGATGGAGTCGTGAGCTCTTTACTGTGGAAAAATATTATTGATGATTTATTTTGACATGAGCCGTGAGCTCTTTATTGTGAAAAAATATTATTGTTGAATTATTTTGGCAAGTTAAATTATTTGAGCACTTGAGGTGCAAATTGTGATATATTGTGATATTGATATGCATGCGGTGGTATAAGGTCTGGGTATTGAAATGCATGCGGTGAGATAAGGGTAGCTTGATACGCGTGTCTAATAGGGGGAACTACTAGAAGTCATGCAGTGTGATAACGATGGCTTAAACAAGGGATGCTATTTCGGGAAAAATATTTCCTTTAAAATAAATTGTGAAGGCTCCCGCGGTGAGATAAGGAAATGAGATATTGTGAATTTATTTATGATTTGGGACTACGAGGCGGAACCTCGGTAGTGCCCTTGTTGATATTGATTTATGGCCGTAGTTGCCTCTGATATTTATTATGATTTTTCTTAAATTTTGAAAAGAAATTTCGTTTTGCTTCCACGAGGTATTTATTTGCCATTACTTGGTATAATTAAATGTGACATACTACTTGATTCATTTCCATTGTCATTTTATCTTATTAAATTGTTTAAATATTTTTCCATGTCATTATTTATTCTCCAGGTGGGCCTGATCTGACCTCGTCACTACTCTATCGAGGTTAGGCTTGGCACTTCATGGGTACTGCTGTGGTGTACTCATACTACACTTCTACACATCTTTTTGTGCAGATCCAGGTACATCTTACCAGTCTAGACGTCAGTGAGTTACCTGCGCATGGAGACTTCGAGATATATCTGCCAGCGTCCGCAGACTCCGGAGTCCCCTTCTATCATTTTTATGTTGCTTCCTTATTTTTCTTTAGACCTTGATATATAGAGACATTGAGAATAATCTTTTAGAAGCTTGTGACTTATTTCTACCGGATTTTGGGAGTTGTAATTATTTGAATTGTAGTTTATTTATTTCAGATATTTATTATTATTCCGCATTGATAGGCTTACCTAGTCTTAGAGACTAGGTGTCATCACGACCTCCTATGGAGGGAATTTGGGGTCGTGACACCCGCCCCACTCCCTTTTCGATCTTGGCCGTTGATCTCAAATGATCAACGACCCATAATAATCCCCTACCTCTCCTTATAACCCCTCAACCCCAAACCCTAACTTCATTTTACCCGTCCGCCGCCCCCAAATCCTCTCGAAGCTTCTCTTCTCCTCACAAACCCTAACTGTCGCCTCCCCAATCTTCTCCAAATCCGAGTAAGTTATGGATTCCATCTGTGATTTATTTGCCTTTTACGCGTTATCTCGTTGTTACTTGCAAGATTATAGTGTTACTTGGTACTTGCCTAAACAAGGAAAGTACTACCTCTCTGATTCTGTTCGAATGAGTCCTATTTCTTGAATCTGGACCGTATTTCGTCTACACACGTCTGATTCTACACTGTGTGAGTCCGATTTTGTTTAGATTTCTGCTGATTTACACTTTCCCTAAAAAATTAGGGTTTACCGGATTTCTTTCTTAAATCGATTTCAAATTAATTTGCATGTTGTCTTCCCTTATTTGTTGCTTAATTTACTCTGTTTCCTTATGTGCTTACTCGATTTTTGACTGCTATATAAACCGCTCCCCATCCCCCTTTGAGGCAGACCGGAATCGCTAGACTTTCACTAAAAATTGGAGTTATTACTCTATTGTTCTCTTATTCTTTTGTTTTATACTCTGATTCTTGGCCAGCTGAAAGCCAAGGCTACCGGATTTTGATTTTTCAACTTTTTTGTGTGCGAGCACTGCCCGGGGTTCATTCGAAACCCTTGGGAACTCTGGCGCACTAAGATTCTGGGTTCTCGCTCTTTGATTGATATTCAAATTATTGTGGAGTTGGTTCTTTCCTGTTGTCTGTTTTTGTCAACTAATAACTGGTAAGTCTTGGTTTTTACAATTTTGTTCTTCTTTGTTCACGATTTGCATACTCTTACCTCTGCAATTCGTGACCTAATGTGTTATGGGTTATTTTTGTGTGTAGCTTTTTTAGTTTTGCACTTGTCTTGAACCTCTTTAGCAATTGATTTTAAATAAAGCTACCCGTTATGAGATAGGTTATTTGAATATGTTTCACCTAAATAATTTAGACCCCCTTAAGCTTAATGTGTTGATACCTGAATGTTTATATTTTTTGTTTGACATGAGTTTGTTTTTCCTACTCTATTCTGCATTCTTGTAATGACTAACTCGCATTTTTAATATGTTCACTGTTAACTATGATCTGCTCCCCTGCTAGTTTTGGCACTTCATCATGTATTTGTTTGCTAAATCTCATATCCTTTAGCGATTATTTGAACCTTTGGAGTAGCTATCTCAACTTGTATTTCCTTACCATGTTTGATACTGTTTAGCTTCATGATGTAAGTTAACATGTCTATCTTTTGATATTGTGATGGATACTTAACATGATTTGGGCCCCCCTAGGTTCTAATACTTCAAGTTAATGCTGTACTTTAGACTTGTTTAGTATTATGCACCTTTGTATGTCAATCTTGTAATGTTAGAAACTTTGATGTCCTTGTCTTTCGCAAAAAAATGTTTTCTGCCCAATATGCTAAGTGTTTGAATTTGTGATAACAACCTGCTCTTTGAGTTTTGTGATTCTCTTTGCTTGTATGTCACCCTTATCATGTCTACTTTCTAAAAAATACAAATGCACCTCTTCAAATTCTGCCCTCTTGATCACTATTCCCTCACTCTCATTTGTTACCTACACTATTCTGAATATATCACTCTTGGCCAGCTGAAAGCCAAGGCCACTAAGACTTCTCTATTGACCACCCTAGTGTGAGCACGGCTCGGGGTCCATTTGAGACCCTTGTGAACTCTGATACACTAGGATTTGGGGTCTTCTAGCCACTCTCTTTACTATTTGAGACCTGAGATATCTCTGACACTCAGCCCTTTCTTCCTACTGTCCACTGAATATATGTAAACTGGTTGGTTTGAGTGATTCAATGTCCGGTAATATTGGTCAATCTAGGGCTATTTGGTTTGGCTTGAGTTTTTCTATGGTTTCTGGGTTGTGCTGATAAATATAGTTCCCTGTTGGGAATCTGGGTATGCTATGTGGGAGTTGGTGAAGGCCCAGGCAATGCCGGGTATTTCCTTTTGGGCCCGTTGTGGCCTACTGTCATTGTTTGTACAATATTTTGTAATCACGTTTATCATTGGGTCTGTAATAACTTTGTAATGAACAATTGGGTTGATAGTGAAACTGGGGAACGAGTATACTCTGATATTTACATGCAAGGATAGAAAACATGCCTATAGGATTCCTGTGATTTACTTGTTATCCGACTTATTGTATATGCCATTTTACTTCCACTAGTAGAAATCATGCCTTTAGGAAACTCACACACTCACATAACTTGTCCGCCATCAGAGCACTGATGTAAACCCTCTATTTATTCTACCGCTATGTGCTACTAGGCAACATACAGAAAATAAACACCAGTGAACTTTCTTTCGATTTGTATGATTATAGCATACTCATTAGATACCCTGCCTATAGGATCTCACCAGCTTATGTTCTATTTTCACCTAGAAGTCATGCCTATAGGACCTTGACTGATCAATCAGCTATTGTTACTGTTATTGCTCCACCCAGATAACATGCTCATAAGAGGTGAAGTGTTATAAAATCAAGGTTCGATTGTCAATTGTTAGAGATCCTGCCTATAAGATAGTGTCATTCGCTTAATATTGTTTATCCCCTTGTCAAGGCTGGGTTCCCAGAACTATTTTCGTTTCCTTAACTATGCCACTATTAGATATCATGTATGTATGAAAATGTCACCTTTCTAAAATTGGTATCTAAAACCAGCGTTAATAGCAAATGGTTTACTGCTTCCTCATCTAAGCCACTAGAAACAGCAGTGTCATATATGCACGTTTGAATCCAAGATCATATAGAAATCATGTCTATAGGAATTTAAGTTCTTAATTCTGAACTAATTAATATACAACTTGTTCATGTGCATTTGTTGCTTATATGTGGAGGCCGACTTGAGCCATTTATTATCTTTATGTGCAGTCCTACATGTTTTGAATGTCGCCTAGATTTATCATTTTTTGAACAACCTAAGTAAAGTCTAGAACCATCCAAATAGAGGTCCAAAACCTCCTGGACCATAGACAAGGAACGGGTAGCGCACGCATAAGGAACGATTTAGAATCAACTAGTGTGCTTTAGGTAATAACTTAAAGATAGTAATCGGGTAGCATGAGATGATAGTTTGTGCCCGCTGAATAATACGAGCAACACCCCATCTTGAGGGAGTTACAGAGTATTATTTATGTTGCACGAGGTAATCCTTTAGGCTAAAAAAAACATAGGACCCCCCTTTATCTTTGAATCAAGTGTTTGTATTTACTCAAAGACTTTGGTAATCAAACTTCCCAAACTCCTTATTTTATCTGTCTTTGTTTGTCTGCCTAATTCATATAATTCAAGTTCGGCCGGGACCCACAGTTGTGGACCTCGAAGAGTGCCTAACATCTTCTCTTCGAGGTAATTTCGAGCCCTTACCCGATCTCTGGTGATGCAAACTAGTCAAACCCAAGTCATATGCAAATAGGTTCCCTAACGCACCTTAAACCGTTAGGTGGTGACTCTCCTCTTTTAATACCTCCTTTAAAAGAGTTGTCACACGACGAGGACCACTTTTCGAGAGAGAGAAAATAGGGCACGACAGCATGGCGACTTTGCCGGGGAATTACACTTAGGCTCTTACCATAACAAACTTGGCTCATGTGAATTAGTCTTCTCTGATAAACGTGTTTTATTGTTCTTTTATTATTTTGTTGCTACTTGAATATCCCGCCCCTATTTCCTTTTTCATTGCTGCATGCACACCCTTTCCCTTATTCCCCCTCTATTTGAATTCGTATGCAAATCCCTTCCCTTATTTTCCCTTCTTTTGCTCAAATTGGCTCTAACATGCGTGTTCTTTTTTAGTCGTACTTATTTACTCCAAGTTGCCCTTTTAAATTGCTACACCATGTCTTTCCCCACCCTTACTCCCTCGCTTACTTTATTACAACTTTCACATTGCGCGACCTGACTTCTTCTTGTTTTCCTTTCTTTTCATGTCTTTACGTTTCGTTTTAATACTGCATTTACTATCTTCATCATGCAAAATATTTGACAAAGTGTTGTTTATATTTGCATGAAGCATGCTCCACATCATATTCCACTCGTGCCCAATTAATACCATAGCGGCGCTTGATGAGTGTCTGCGCTCTTCCGAAATCACCCTTTAAATTTGGAAAGGCTTATTTGCGGTAAAACTAGTCGATCAGCGGTGCAGTCAACGGTTCCGTGCCTTTCCCTCTCAAGTTGTCCGCTTGAGGGTACCAGTCTAAACTTTTCTAGAAACTCCACTCTAATATTATTTGTGCATGCATAATGTCCAAACCTAGTATGGGTTAGAACGTTGTCCGCGTGATAACTCGCTAAGCCAAGCCTTGTCCAAAGTCCGCCGGGATTTCCGTAATCCCAATGGATACCATCACGATATGTGCATTATTTGGAGAAAACATGACCGTATGTCAATCATTAATGTGTAAATAGTCAAATTCTGAGGGGGAAAGGGCTAACTTTATTTGTTTTGCAGAAATGAGGCATGAAGTCCCCAGGTTCGGCATGGTTCAAAATATCCCACATTTGCTACTGGATTGGTGGAAAAACCTCTTACCAAGTGACAAAAACCATGTAAAAAGAGTCCTCAGGAATCTACCCTCTTTATTAGACATTCAACCAAACAATGCATTAATTGAGGCCACCACCATGTTTTGGGATGAGAAGAGAGACGTCTTCCATTTTGGCGACACAGAAATGACTCCTCTTTTAATAGGAGGCTTCGCTGGACTCCCATGGGATAGCCCTGATTTGTTGGTACCGGAAAACTGTACTTCCCGAGGTTTCTTGAAAATGATGGGTTTCAAGAAAAATGATGAGTTACTCTATCTGAAGAAGTGTTATATACCATTTGAGTTTCTTTATGAGTGTTATGGGAACAACAAGTCATATCGCCTTTACCATTATGAACTTGCCATTACCTCTTTGGGTTGGACACACCGCCAGGTTTTTGTATTCATTGTCTGTTTTCTGGGAATGCTGATATTTCCGATGAAGGGAGAAAGGATCCACACTCACCTAGCTATGGTCGCTAGGACTTTAATGGAGGGAATTGAGGGGCAAACTTACACCATTGTCCCTATGATCTTGGCTGAGATGTACCGGGTTTTAGACCATTGCAAAAACGGGTATGGGCATTTTGAGGGTTGCAATCTGTTGTTGCAGGTATGGTTATTAGAACACTTTCAGAGAGGTGAATTCCGTCAAGAACTTCCGCAACGACCATGGAATGACCACATAGCCTGTCATCATCCGAAGAGAATGAGTTTTATCCCAAATAGGTTTGCACAACCAGGAAATGTTATGAGATAGGTACGTTTCTTCAGCAATTTGACTGATGAAAAAGTGCATTGGATGTTCGAATAGTTCCCTAGCAGCGAATTCATCATCAGGTCAAGAGAGACTCCTCATCTAGTGCTAATCTGGTTGAGAGGGATCTAACCTTATGCTCCTATAAGGGTTATAAGGCAAGCTGGGAGAAAGCAGGTTATACCTCGGGTTTCCAACATGGTCCAGTACAAAGCATACTTCAAGGGAAACACTATTCTATTCAAGTTCGAGGCACAACATATGTGGAATCAAAAGATCATTGTGCAGAAAGATACCATCGAGCCAGATCGGTATCACGCCGGCCATGTGTACTTCTACCCATCATGGTTGGTGGATGATATAGCGGGAGATGTTAAGACAAGGATTAATCTGAGGAATGGGGTCATAGACGACGCTGCTAAGGCATAAGTCAAATACAGGATGTTGCACAAAAGAATTTTCAAATCTGAAGCCAGGCATTTGGAACAGCACAAAGTGGACATGGAAGCAATCAACGAGTGGAAAGGAATTGCTACTAAATCAACAGAGAGGTTGGAATATTTGGAGCAGGGGTTGATGGAGCTTGAGGGAAAGATGGGGAAAAGGATCTCAGCCTGTCAGAATACAGAGGGCAACGAAGGAGGGCATCTAGCAAGGGCTTATCTACTGTTGGACATGCACGACCTGGGGAAACTGATTGATGGAGCCAAGAAGGCCAAGCATGGAGAAGGTCCCTCTGGGACCAAATATATTAGGAATAATGTTTTATTTGCTTTCTAGACTCATTTTAGACTTTGATTGTAATAAGGCAAATGCCATTAGTAACTCTTTATAATTATTGTCGTTTTAGTCGAGGTTTGGTTCATTTATCACATTAATGAAATGACGCAATTATTGGCATCAATTTTCTCGAAATCTATATGTCGCTTAGGCCTACCTCGGGCATAATGAGTTCCCCAAAATTAGGACGCGAATTTATTTACTAATTCTGCAACATATGTTAAATATTGCAAACATCCTTTTAATACTCCTTACTGACTTGGTTACCTTTTTGTTTTTCTTTTCTTTTGTTTATTCTCATTCCCCAAGGTTAGTTCGTGCATACTTCCATCATCAGCATATCATACCAGATCTAGAGGTCCTCCACCTCCTCCACCTCCTCCAAGTGATCCCAAAAACAAAGGAAAAGCAAAAATGGATGATATGAGCAGTATCAGAAAAGACAACGCTACGCATATAGAGAATGTCGAAACTTCAGATGGTCGGAGTACTCCGGCACAGAACGACTTGGTCTTACGGTTAGAACAAAAAATACTGGAGTTACAAGGGGAACTTGAGTAGGTCCGGAATTTGGCAAACCTTTCCCTCACCTTAAACGTCCCCGACCTTAACCAACAAAACACAAATGCACAAAACCCGGTACCTCCCCAAAACACACAAAATTCGCAAAATCATCCCGCACCACTTCAATACGCCACACCTCCTCAAAACCCCAACCCCCCGCCAGTACCAACCCCTCCACAACATCATCATCATCCAACCCAGTATCCATAAACCACCACCTACCACACTCCTCAAAATGCAACAAAGCCTACTCCTGACCCGCAAAACTCAACCAATGACCACCATTATGCCCAGATTCTCGAAGTTCACCAAAGCAATCCCATATATATGGAAACCTTACCCCATACCCCATAACAGACCCTATACATACCCGAATCTGGCGAGAAGGACCTGCTCATCAAAAATAAGGCGGAGGAACTCAAGAAACTTACTGGCAAAGTTCAAAGTGTCGAAGGGGGCAAAGGCATTGAGGTTTTAAATTATGAAGATTTGTGTATTCAGCTAGATGTAGAACTGCCAGAGAGTTACAAACCTCCTAAGTTAGAAATGTTTGACGGGACTGGTGATTCGAATGTGCATTGGAGAACGTATTGTGACAAACTTGTAGGGGTTGGAAAGGATGAAAGAATCCACATGAAGCTGTTCATGAGAAGCCTCACTGGAGATGCCCTATCTTGGTACATCAGTCAGAACCCAAAGAAATGGGTTAATTAGGTGAGCATGGCATCAGATTTCATGGATCGGTTTAGGTTTAACACAGAAAACACACCAGACGTTTTCTATATTCAGAATCTTAAGAAGAAGCCAACGGAAACTTTCCGCGAGTATGCTACTCGGTGGAGGTCAAAAGTTGCAAAAGTAAGGCCAGCACTGGAAGAAGAACAGATGAATAAGTTCTTCGTCAGGGCTCAGGATCCGCAATACTACGAAAGACTCATGGTTATTGAAAACCATAAATTTCCTAACATCATCAAATTGAGGGAAAGAATATAAGAAGGGATCAAAAGCGAAATGGTGACAAATTTTGAAGCACTCCAAGCCACAAATAAAGCTTTGCAGTCAGGAGGTATCTCTAAGAAGAAAGAAGCAGGTGCGGTGATGGTAGCCCAAGGTCCAAAGTCTCCTCTTACATACCAAAAACTACCACCCACATATCAGCCTTCACCTCCCAGATACCAACAACCTGCCGCCACTTACCATACCTATAAAACCCAACCAACGTACTACCACTCACCACCAGCCCACCAAAACTACCAAAAACCTAGACCAAATTTCGACCGCAGATCACCCAGACAGTACAGACCAATTGCTGAACCCATAGACCAATTGTACGAGAGAATGAAGGTTGCCGGTTATATCACTCCCATTCCCGTTGTTGCTATGGAAAACTCTCCCTAGTGGATTAATCCAAATAAGACATGTGTCTATCACTCAGGCATGAAGGGTTATACTATCGATGAGTGTTGTACTTTGAAGGATAAGATTCAGACATTAATTAACACCAAAGTCATACATGCAAATGAGGCTGCACCGAATGTCCGTAACAATCCTCTCCCGGATCACAGGGGTGGAGGGGTAAACGTGATAGAGACCGATGAAGAATGGGACTCGGAGAGGTCAATTGGACTCATTCGAGAAGGGGATAATCCTGAAACATCTCCAGTCACTCTCACACCTATCATGGTACAAACTCAGGCACCAATTGAAGTTGAGGTAGCTGCACCAACTCCGTTTGAGGTTGAAGTAACAACACCCTTCACCGTGATGGTAGCACCTACACCGTCTTATAAGTCTAATGCTATACCATGGGATTATATTGCGAAAGCAAGAAGGAAAGGAAAGGCAAAAATGGAAGAAACAGGTGCAACGCAAGGCATGACCAGAACTGGTAGAATTTATACACCCGAGCATTTGGGAGGAACGAGCAAAGAAGCAGCCTCTAAACCGCCTGTCATTGAGACTAGTCCAGATGATCTTTAGAGAAAGGTGCAGGTAAGAGAGTATTATGTGGTTGATCATCTGAACAAAACCCCTGCTCAAATATCCATTTTATTACTGCTACAAAACTCTGAGGCACATAGGAATTCCCTGATGAAGGTGTTGAATGAAGCCTATGTACCCTACAACATCACTGGCGGGGAGATGGCCAACATGGTAGGGCAAGTGTTGGAAAGCCACAGGATCACTTTTCATGAAGACGAGCTGCCACCAGAAGGACTAAGTCACAACAAGGTACTGCATATCACAATGCAGTTTGAGGACAAGTTCGTTGCCAGAGTCCTGATAGATAGGGGTTCGAGTCTTAACATATGTCCACTAACTACTCTGAAAAGATTGGGTAAAGGCCTGCACGAGATACGAGCAGGAAGTATGAATGTGAAAGCATTTGATGGGTCTCAAAGGGTCACAATTGGGGAAACCAACCTCAGCCTACACATGGGCCCAACCTGGTTTGATGTTGAGTTTTAAGTGTTGGACATATCTGCTACCTACAACCTATTATTGGGACGACCTTGGATACATGCCGCTAGGGCCGTAACTTCTACTCTACATCAGGTCGTGAAGTTTGAGTGAAACCATCAGGAAGTGATCATCCATGGGGATGGAAGTAATCCCATTTACACCAGTCAAATTGTTCAGGTCATCGAGAATAGAAAGAAGTTGGGTGGAGAAACATACCATCGCATCGAGCGCGTCAACACAATTGAAAAGGACAAATGGTGGAGCAGTAAGATAGAAGGCATATTGGCATGAACAGGGTATGAGCCTGGCAAGGGTCTCAGTAAGAATCTCCAGGGAATCACCAAACTGATACAGCTAAAGCGTCATGGCATAACCTTTGGGCTTGGGTACGAATACACCTGGCACGAGTATCAGAATTGGTCGCCACCATGGCGTGGTCCTTATTACCCTCTAAAGAAACCAATACCACATTTGAGCCAGTCATTTCATCAAGCCGACATGATGTGGAAGTCCGAAGAAAATGAAGCTCTAGCTGGCATAAGGAATATATTTTTGGATGATGAAGACATGGATTGCGGTGCGAATAGTTGAGGAGGAGGACGAGGAGGAGGAGGAGGAAGGCCTTATTATTCAGGCCATGGAGAAGGAGCTATTCTCAAGAACTGGACTGATGCACCATCAAGGGCCCGTCGAGTTCCTAGGTAGCCTGGGAATTAGCATCATTTATTTTAAAAGAAATTTTATGAGCATTTAAGACATTTTCAGTATTTTGTTTTAAGCATATTTTGTTTTGAAATAATTGCTCGAGTCATCGAGCCGTACTTGTTTAACGTTTTCAAGATTTATCTAATGCATTGTTATTTTTAGTATTTATTATTATTCTTTACATTTTTCTCTACATCATTATTATTACCTATCCCGATGAACTTACGACTGTGACATGTAATGAAACAATGCAACATAAGGATAATGATTTAGAGGATCCGGAAGAGGATATAATACCCGAGGAAATTGTCAGAGAAGTGGAAAATTTTAAAAACAAGTCTAAGTCCAATTTGGATGAGACTGAAACAGTTAATTTGGGAGACTCCGAAAGGAAACTCGTGTAAGCATTCACCTATCACCGTCAGAAAAGGCAGAGTACGTTCGGTTCTTGAAGGAGTATGAGGATGTTTTTGCATGGTCCTATGATGATATGACTGGTTTGAGCACGTCCATAGTGGCTCATAAACTACCTACCAACCCTATGTGTCTGCCTGTAAAGCAGAAGCTCAGAAAATTCAAGCCATATATAAGTATGAAAATAAAGGAGGAAGTCACCAAAAAGATCAAAGCCAAGGTTCTCGGAGTAGTTGAATATCCGACCTGGTTGGCTAACATCGTGCCAGTTCCAAAGAAAGATGGGAAAGTCAGAGTGTGTGTCGACTATCGGGATTTAAACAGAGCAAGTCCCAAAGATGATTTCCCTTTGCCCAATATACACATACTAATCGACAACTGTGCCAAGCATGAATTCCAATCCTTTGTGGATTGCTTCGCGGGGGATGGATGAAGAGGATGCCGAAAAGACGGCCTTTATTACACCATGGGGAGTGTATTGCTACAAAATGATGTTGTTTGGCCTAAAGAATGCTGGAGCCACTTATATGAGGGCCATAGCAACTATTTTTCACGATATGATACATAAGGAGATAGAGGTGTACGAGGATGACGTCATTATCAAATCCAAGAGAGACACAGATCATATAGCAGATTTGAGGAAATTTTTTGATCGACTCCGAAGATACAACCTGAAACTGAACCCCGCAAAGTGTGCCTTCGGGGTCCCCGCTAGAAAGCTGCTAGGGTTCATCGTACGCCGTCGAGGAATTGAGCTAGGCCCGTCAAAGGTCAAGGCTATCCAAGATTTTCCACCTCCAAAGAACAAGAAAGATGTGATGAGTTTCTTAGTGCGTCTCCATTACATCAGCCGTTTCATAGCACAATTAACTGTGATTTGTGAACCAATTTTCAAAATGTTAAAGAAAGACGTCACGACAAGTTGGACTGAAGAATGCCAGAAATCCTTTGACAAGATCAAGGAATATTTATCCAAACCACCTGTTCTGGTCCCACCAGAACCTGGGAGACCTCTGCTACTCTATTTATCTGTACTGGATAGGGATTTCGGCTGTGTCTTGGGACAATACGACGAGATGGGAAGAAAGGAACATGCCATATACTATCTAAGTAAGAGGTTCACACCCTATGAAGCACGATATTCTTTGTTGGAGCGCACCTGCTGTGCTTTGACGTGGATAACTCAGAAGTTGAGGCACTACTTCTGTGCCTACACCATGTATCTCATATCAAGAATGGATCCGTTAAAATACATCTTCCGGAAACCCATGCCTATGGGAAAGTTGGCAAAATGGCAGATACTACTGAGTGAGTTCGACATCATTTATATAACTCAAAAGGCGGTCAAGAGGCAAGAGTTGGCAGATCATCTGGCAGAAAATCCTGTGGGTGGAGAATAAGAACCACTAAAAACATATTTTCCCGATGAAGAGGTATCATTCGTAGGAGAAAATATCATCGAAACCTATGACGGTTGGAGAATGTTCTTAGATGGAGATGCAAACTTCAAAGGAGTAGGAATTGGAGCAGTTTTAGTGTCAGAAACAGGTCAACACTATCAAGTATCCGCAAAGCTCAGGTTTTCTTGTACTAACAATATGGCAGAATATGAGGCCTGCATCTTGGGGATCAAGTTGGCCATTGACATGAACGTTCAGGAATTTGTGGTAATTGGAGATTCAGACCTTTTGGTACATCAGGTTCTAGGAGAATGGGCTATAAAGAATACCAAAATATTGCTATATTTATACTACGTACAAGAGTTGATGAAGAGATTCACAAAAATAGAGTTCAAACATATTCCGAGAATCCTGAATTAGTTCGCAGATGCGTTGGCCACTCTATCTTCCATGATACAACACCCAGACAAGAATTTCATCGATCCTATTCCAGTAGGAATCCATAATCAGCCAGCTTATTGTGCTCATGTTGAAGAAAAAACTGATGGGAATCCATGGTTTTACTTCATCAAAGAATACTTGGCAAAAAGAGAGTACCCGGAGCACACAAATCATACTCCGAAACGCACACTCCGAAGATTGTCCAACCATTTCTTCCAAAATTCTGTACAGAAGGACTCCAAACCTAGGGTTATTACGGTGTGTTGACGCCAAAGAAGCTTCCAAACTGCTCGAAGAGTTACATGCCGGAGCTTGCGGACCACACATGAACGATTTTGTTTTAGCCAAGAAGATATTAAGAGCAGGATATTTTTCGATGACTATGGAAACGGACTGCATCAGGTATGTTCAAAGGTGTCATCGGTGCCAAATACATGCAGATATGATACGAGTGCAACCCAATGAACGCAATGCAACAAGTTCACCTTGGCATTTCTCCGCTTGGGGGATGGATGTCATCGGTCCAATCGAACCCGCCGCTTCAAATGGGAACAAGTTCATTCTAGTTGCCATAGATTATTTCACAAAATGGGTTGAAGCCGCATCTTACAAGGCTATAACTAAAACGATCGTCGCAGATTTCGTTAGGGATCATATTGTCTGTCGATTCGGGGCACTGGAATCAATCATCACCGACAACGCCGCCAACCTTAACAGTGATTTAATGAAATCCATGTGTGAAACCTTCAGGATCAAGCATAAGAATTCCACAACATACAGGCCACAAATGAATGGAGTTGTTGAAGCCGCCAATAAGAACATCAAGAAGATATTAAGGAAGATGGTAGATAATCACAAACAATGGCACGAGAAGTTACCATTTGCCCTACTTGGATATCGTACCACGGTTCGCACATCAACTAGGGCAACTCCTTATTTGCTGGTCTATGGCACTTAAGTCGTCATTCCCGCCGAAGTAGAAATTCCTTCTTTGAGAATCATACAAGAGGCTGAACTCAGTGATGCAGAATGGATACAAAGTGGTTATGAGCAACTGGCTCTCATTGACGGAAAAAGAATGAACGCAGTATGTCACGGTCAACTTTACCAGAACAGAATATCCAGAGCTTTCAACAAAAGGGTCAGGCCCAAACAATTCACACCAGGGCAGTTGGTGCTAAAGCGGATCTTCCCGCATCAAGATGAAGCCAAAGGGAAATTTTTACCCAATTGGCAAGGGCCCTACATGGTTCACAGAGTACTAACAGGAGGAGCACTCATACTTGCAGAAATGGACGGAGAAGTTTGGCCAAAACCTATCAACTCAGACGCAGTCAAAAGATATTATGTTTAGATTGTTTGTAGTTCTTCATCTGATGTAACTGAACTATGCTTGACCCGATTCCCATTTAAGAGGGGATACGTAGGCAACCCTGTGGGTTCGGTCACAACTCAATAAAGTCTTCATTTTACCATGGTCAGAAACTAGGGCAGAATTTTGAGGAGGATCCTCAAAATTCCAGAGCAAGTCCATCCAACATCGTCATACACGGAACAACCAAAGTATTGCACTTAAACTGGGGCAGAATTTTGAGGGGAACCCTCAAAATTCTAAAGCAAGGAGGTTGCAATGTCTCTAAAATATGTCACAGTCATTGATTCATCTAACTCAGTCGATATTGCATACTACTATATTTTAAATAACTATATTCATCAAATGCACACATTTCTTTCGAAAAACTTTATTTCTATAAACAGCCAGATGTTACCCAGGGTGACTCAAACAGGATCTCAAGACAGGAGCACATGCAAAGCAAAAGACAAAAGCGCGAACCAACCTTCCCCTGCAAAACTCACAATTTTTCTTTGGATGCAGGAACAGTACGACAATAATATCTGCAGACACGTCAGGTTACCACCTTCAAGATAGCGCATTATCTATCCCAAGCATCTCCAGCTAAGAAACACTCTACTATCACTCATCGTTTTCCTTACATCGAGACTAAGCATTGTCTCCTATCTTTGTATGAGGCTAAGCATCGCCTCCTTAATTGCATAAGGCTAAGCGATGCCTTTCCTTGCATGAGACTAAGCATTGTCTCCTTTCTTTGCATGAGACTAAGAATTGTCTCCTATTTGCACGAGGCTAAGCATCGCCTCCTTAACTGCATAAGGCTAAGCCCTGCCTCCCTAATTGCATAAAGGCTAAGCACTGCCTTTCCTTACATCGAGACTAAGCGTTGTTTCCTATTTTGCATGAGGCTAAGCCCTGCCTCCCTAATTGCATAAGGCTAAGCGATGCCTTTCTTTGTATGAGACTAAGCATTGTCTCCTTTCTTTGCATGAGACTAAGCATTGCCTCCTATTTGCACGAGGCTAAGCATCGCCTCCTTAACTGCATAAGGCTAAGACCTGCCTCCCTAATTGCATAAAGGCTACGCATTGCCTTTCCTTACATCAAGACTAAGAATTGCCTCCTATATTGCATGAGGCTCAGCCCTGCCTCCCTAATTGCATAAGGCTAAGCACTGTCTTTCTTGCATGAGACTAAGCATCGTCTCCTTTATTTTTATGAGACGAAGCATTGTCTCCTATTTGCATGAAGCTAAGCACCATTTCTCTTACTTGCATGAGACTAAGCACTGTCTACTATTTTGCATACGGCTAAGCACTGTCTTTTCTTCAAGATTAAATACTATCTTCATTATGCTATTTAAGATCTAGCACTGTCTTCTATTCGCCTGCGGCTAAGCATTTTCTAAGCTCTGTTTCATTTTAAATACGACCTTGGATCATATCTTTGCATTTCATAGGCTGAAACATCGCCATCTTTGTCCAAAGGAGTCATAGTCTGAAGGCATCATCCTCATAGCCGGAAGACACCATTCCATGGCCTGAGGATCTCTTAGTATGGCACATCATTATTCAAAGGCGTCATGGTTCAGAGGCACCATTTTCATGGCCCGAGGACATCATTTCATAGCCTGTGAATCCCCTATCACATGATTCATGGCCCAGGATGCCATGGTCTAAGGACATCATCCTCACCGTCCAAAGACAACTTTCATGGATAAAGGAAATTTGCATCATGTCTAAATTCTCGCAATAATCCATATATACTTACGTGCATCGTGTTTAAGTTTTGCAAGTAATCCAAGAAGTAATCATTCTCCTAACGGGAGCAATCTTCGCTCTGGTTTCCGTTCAACGTTCACATCCTGCAATTATTTCAAACGCAACCAACCACCATCAGTTACCCACTTTTACTTGATAACCGTTCAGATACTTGTTTTGAGATACATCCATAACATTTCAAGATTCACATTCATGATTTTGTGCAAATTCATCTGATATTGTCCTACCCTAAAAGAGCCATTTCCGAAGCATACTACTATTCTTATAACAACTCCATCGGTTCAGTTCACTGTTGGATCCAGAACTGCACACGGCCTGATTCCCGTAACACCAGGGATATGTAGTCAACTCAGGAGCCAAGGTTCGACCTCCATTTTTTAAATCTCCCCATTCAGTCAAAATCGGTCATCAGTTCTTTACCCGACAACTCTTTCATCATTCCCGGGTAAAGAGAGGCAGCTGTTGATACCCAATTTTGCCCTCATATTTTCTCAAACAGTATATATATTTTCAAAATATCACTTTGTGTCATTACTTAGTTTACAAGCATTTTCTATAATTTTTCATAATTTTTAAAGCTTAAAAATTAATTTCTTTCTACATTTTTATTATATAAATATCTAATAATTATCCTTTAAAATTATTTTGGAATGAATTAAGTACCTAAAATTATTATTTTCATCCATAATACATATTTCAAATATTTTCACTTTATTTTGTAATTACAATGGTATTTTAAGCTATTTGCGCAATCTTGCAGGCATAGCCTATATTTTGCATTTGTCTTTTTGGTCAGAGTCAAAATAATCTTTTACATTTTTGTAATATCCTACTATCATTTTAAAGTATTAATTTGCATCAATAGAATTTTTATATATTTATTTAAATATTTTTTATTAAATGTTTTCCCTTTTTATCTCCTATTTAAAAATTAGCCCAATTCTAGGCTAATTTTCGGACCAATCTTGGCCTAAATCTTAAGCCCACACCCTCTCCCCTCTCAGCAGCCCACACCAGCCCAACCCTTTAATGAACTCAGTCACGACCCATTTTAAATGACCCCCCCTCCCACTCCGCTTTCGATCTTGGTTGTTGATCTCAAATGATCAACGACCCATAATAATCCCCTACCTCTCCTTATAACCCCAAACCCTAACTTCATTTTACCCATCCGCCGCCCCCAAAACCTCTCGAAGCTTCTCTTCTCCTTACAAACCCTAACTGTCGCCTCCCCAATCTTCTCCAAATCCGAGTAAATCATGGATTCCCTCTGTGATTTATTTGCCTTTACGCGTTATCTCGTTGTTACTTGCAAGATTGTGGTGTTACTTGGTATTTGCCTAAACATGGCAAGTACTACCTCTCTGATTCTGTCCGAATGAGTCCTATTTCTTGAATCTGGACCGTATTTCATCTACACACATCTGATTCTACATTCTGTGAGTCCGATTTTGTTTGGATTTCTGCTAATTTACACTTTCCCTAAAAAATTAGGGTTTATTGGATTTCTCTCTTAAATCGATTTCAAATTAATTTGCATGTTGTCTTCCCTTATTTGTTGCTTAATTTACTCTATTTCCTTATGTGCTTGCTCTATTTTTGACTGCTATATAAACCCCTCCCCACCCCCCTTTGAGGCAGACTGGAATCGCTAGACTTTCACTAAAAATTAGAGTTATTACTCTATTGTTCTCTTATTCTCTTGTTCTATACTATGATTCTTGGCTGGCTGAAAGCTAAGGCTACCGGATTTTGATTTTTTAATTTTTCTTGGTGCGAGCACTGCCCGGGGTTCATTCGAAGACCTTAGGAACCCTGACGCACTAAGATTCTGGGTTTTCACTCTTTGATTTATATTCAAAGTATTGTGGAGTTGGTTCTTTCCTGTTGTCTATTTTTTTCAACTGATAACTGGTAAGTCTTTTGGTTTTTACAATTTTGTTCTTCTGTGTTCACGATTTGCATCCTCTTACCTCTGAAATTCGTGACCTAATGTGTTTTGGGCTATTTCTGTGTGCATCTTTGATAGTTTTGCACTTGTCTTGAACCTCTTTAGCATTTGATTTTAAATAAAGCTACCAGTTATGAGATAGATTATTTGAATATGTTTCACCTAAATAATTTAGACCCTCTTAAGCTTAATGTGTTGATACCTTAATGTCTATATTTGTTATTTGACATGAGTTTGTTTTTCCCACTTTATTCTGCATTCCTGTAATGACTAACTTGCATTTGTAATATGTTCACCGTTAACTATGATATGCTCCCCTGCTAGTTTTGACACTTTATCATGTCTTTGTTTGCTGAATCTCATATCCTTTTGTGATTATTTGAACCTTTAGAGTAGCTATCTCAACTTGTATTTCCTTACCATGTTTGATATTGTTTAGCTTCATGATGTAAGTTAACATGTCTGTCTTTTGATATTGTGATGGATACTTAACATAATTTGGGCCCCCCTAGGTTCTAATACTTCAAGTTAATGCTCTACTTCATACTCGTTTAGTATTATGCACCTTTGTATGTCAATCTTGTAATGTCAAAAACTTTGATGCCCTTGTCTTTCGCAAAAAAATATTTTTTGCCCAATATGCTAAGTGTTTGAATTTGTGATAACAACCTGCTCTTTGAGTTTTGTGATTCTCTTTGCTTGTATGTCACCCTTGTCATGTCTGCTTTCTAAAAAATACAAATGCAACTCTTCAAATTCTGCCATATTGATCACTATTCCCTCACTCTCATTTGTTGCCTACACTATTTTGAATATATCACTCTTCGCCGGCTGAAAGCCAAGGCCACTAAGACTTCTCTATTGACCACCCTAGTGTGAGCACTGCTCGGGGTCCATTTGAGACCCTTGTGAACTCTGACACACTAGGATTTGGGTTCTTCTAGCCACTCTCTTTACTATTTGAGACCTGAGCTATCTCTGACACTCAACTCTTTCTTTCTACTGTCCACTGAATATATGTAAACTGGTTGGTTTGAGTGATTCAATGTCCGGGTAATATTGGTCAATCTAGGGCTGTTTGGTTTGGCTTGAGTTCTCCTATGGTTTCTAGGTTGTGCTGATGAATATAGTTCCTTGTTGGGAATCTGGGTATGCTCTGTGGGAGTTGTTGAAGGCCCATGCAATGCTGGGTATTTCCTTTCGGGCCCATTGTGGCCTACTGTCATTGTTTGTACAATATTTTGTAATCACGTTTATCATTGGGTCTACTCTGATATTTGCATGCAAGGTTAGAAAACGTGCCCATAGGATTCCTGTGATTTACTTGTTATCCAACTTGTTGTATATGCCATTTTACTTCCACTGGTAGAAATCATGCCTTTAGGAAACTCACACACTCACATAACTTGTCTGCCATCAGAGCACTGATGTAAACTCTCTATTTATTCTACCGCTATGTGCTACTAGACAACACACAGAAAATAAACACCAGTGAACTTTCTTTCGATTTGTATGATTATAACATACTCATTAGATACCCTGCCTATATGATCTCACCAGATTATGTTCTATTTTCACCTAGAAGTCATGCCTATAGGACCTTGACTGATCAATCAGCTATTGTTGCTTTTATTGCTCCGCCCAGATAACATGCTCATAAGAGGTGAAGTGTTATAAAATCAAGGTTTGATTGTCAATTGTTAGAGATCCTGCCTATAGGATACTGTCATTCACTTAATGTTGTTTATCCCCTTGTCAAGGCTGGGTTCCCAGAACTATTTTCGTTTGCTTAACTATGCCACTATTAGATATTATGTATGTAGGACAATGTCACCTTTCTAAAACTGGTATCTAAAACCAGCGTTAATAGCAAATGGTTTACTGCTTCCTCATCTAAGCCACTAGAAACAACAGTGTCATATATGAACGTTTGAATCCAAGATCATATAGAAATCATGTCTATAGGAATTTAAGTTCTTAATTCTGAACTAATTAATATACAACTTGTTCGCGTGCAATTGTTGCTTACATGTGGAGGCCGACTTGAGCCATTTATTGTATTTATGTGAAGTCCTACATATTTTGAATGTCGCTTAGATTTATCATTTTATGAGCAACCTAAGTAAAGTCTATAACCAACCAAATAGAGGTCCAAAACCTCCTGGACCATAGACAAGGAACGGGTAGCGCACGCATAAGGCACGATTTAGAATCAACTAGTGCGTTTTAGGTAATAACTTAGAGATAGTAATGAGATGATATTCTATGCCAGGTGAATAATATGAGTAATACCCCATCTTGAGGGAGTTACGGAGTATTATTTATATTGCACAGGGTGATCCTTTAGGCTAAAAAAAACTTAGGACCCCCCCTTTATCTTTGACTCAAGTGTTTGTATTTACTCAAAGACTTTGGTAATCAAACTGCCCAAACTCCTTATTTTCACTGTCTTTGTTTGTCTTACTAATTTATATAATTCAAGTTCGGTCGGGACCCACAGTTGTGGACCTCGAAGAGTGCCTAACACTTTCTCTTCGAGGTAATTTCGATCCCTTACCCGATCTCTGGTGATGCAAACTAGTCAAACCCGAGTCATGTGCAAATAGGTACCCTAACGCACCTTAAACAGTTAGGTGACGACTCTCCTCTTTTAATACCTCCTTTAAAAGAGTTGTCACACATCGAAGCCCTCTTTTCGAGAGAGAGAAAAATGGGGTGCGACAGCTTCATGTGTATTTTTCCTTGAAGGCATTTTTGATTCTGCGCATAGATTCTTCCGGAATCAATACTTTAATGTGAGGGATTTTATAAGAGAGGGCCCTCTTATGTTTACGGTGCTCTTGAAGAGGACGTCTCTTGTTCATTATGGCACTAACATTCGAAGTACTTATTTAACTTTTAAATGACAAAGTTTATTCATTGTTCAGACAAGAAACAAGATATAAACAAAAGGATTTCATTTTATTCCTTCTATTTTCAAAAAATACATAAGCATTTGCTATGCTGAAAAGAAATTGCCTTTACTTGTGGCTATCTTGTACAACTTGTTTCTACAGGGCTGGATGCGTAATCCCCAGTCCCGATGATGCATTTAGTTTCTGGATTTTCGTTCCCCGGTTGAAGTGGCAGTCGTTGTTGCCATATCCTCATATCACCCCCCCTAAAGTTCAAATGCGAAGAGTGTGAATTGGAACACTGGAAGTCTTGTATCTTCGAAGATTCCACTAATGAATTGCTAGATAATCCTCAACTTGGTAACACAACTTTACTTCCCCTCAGGAGTTTATGCTATCGAGCGAAGGAATATCTAACAATCCTCTAGTGGTTTGCGCTCGTGAATGGTGGGGTTACCTTTGTTAGGTAGCAAACTTAACTTCCCCGTGGGAATTTGCTATCGAACCAAAGATTATCTAACTGCCCCCAAGTGTAAGCTTGTTTGTTTGCCTTGCTATCAAAGGTCTTATTGCTGCGATCTTCGTAGTATGCTCTCTGTTGCTGCCTCATTAAAAATCTTGCCATAAAAACCCAATTGGGACAAAAACTGAACTAAGGAAAAAAGAGTGTAGCACATACTTTCCGCTTGAATAATGTTCATCAACAATAATATCTTTTGAGGTGTGCCACGTTCTAGTTGTAGGCAACTTGTCTCCATTCCGGTTCTCCAACTCGTACAATCCTTTCCCAGTGATAGCTAAAATCCGGTAGGGACCTTCCCACGTTGGACCTAACTTCCCCATGTTGATTTCCCGGGTATTTTGGGTTACTTTCCTCAGAACCAAGTCTCCTACTTTGAAATAATAGAAGTTGGCTCTTCGATTGTAATACCATTCCATTCTCTTCTTTTGAGCTACCATTCTTATATGTGCCAAGTCCATGCTTTCCTAAAGCAATTCAAAGTTGATTAACATCGCTTCGTTGTTCGATTCTTCATCTGCCCGACAATATCTCAAAGTGGGTTCACCTACTTCCACCGGGATTAGGGCTTCAGCGTCGTACACAAGGAAAAAAGGAGTTTCTCATGTCTTCGATTTGGCCGTTGTTCGGTAGGCCCATAGAAATCCGGGTAATTCATCGGGCCATTTGCCTTTTGTCGCTTCCAACCTTTTCTTGAGGTTTTTAATAATTACTTTGTTTGTTGACTCCGCTTGACCGTTTGCACTCGGATGATAAGGGGAAGATGTGATCCTCTTTATCTTCAAAGTTTCGAGGAACTTTGTAACTTTTGCACCGATAAACTGTGGCCCATTGTCGCATGCTATTTCTTTTGGTATTCCAAATCTACAAATTATATTTTCCCACAGGAAATCGACCACTTCGCGTTCTCCGATCTTCGGATAAGGACATGCCTCCACCCATTTAGAAAAATAGTCAGTCAAAATTAAAAAAAAAAACCTTACCTTTCCGGGAGCCGGTGGCAGTGGTCCGACGATGTCCATCCCTCATTTCATGAACGGCCATGGGGACAAAACCGAATGTAAGGGTTTTGCCGGTTGGTGTACTAGTGGTATGTAGCATTGGCACTTATCACATTTTCGTAGGCAGTCTTTAGCGTCTTGTTCCATGTGAGGCCAGTAATTTCCTGCCCGTACCAACTTCAGCACCAAATAATTTGCACCCGAGTGATTGCCGGATATCCCTTCATGGACTTCTCTCATGACATAATTAGCTTATGGCACTCCTAAGCGTCGGACCAGCGAGCCTTGGAAGGATTTTTTATACAGTTGGCCTCTCTTGAAGCTATAACATGCAGCTTTGGCGTGTAACGCCCGTGATGCTTTGGGGTCTTCGGGCAACTTCCCATGCTCGAGATAGTTGATTATTTCATTTCTCCAGTCCCAGACCAGACTAGTTTAATTTTTCTCAAAATAACCATCTGTATCCAGAACTGAGCTCATCAGTTGTACTACCGTCCCAGATTCTGATTCCTTTATTTCCGTCGATGATCCTAAGTTTGCTAATGCATCCGCTTCTTTGTTATCCTCCCTCGAGATGTGAGTAATTGACACATCCCGAAATCGTGCCAAAAGAGCCTGGACCTTTACCACGTATTGTTGCATACGTTCTTCTTTGGTATCAAAGATCCTGTGGATCTTATTTACCACCAGCTGCGAGTCACATTTAATTTCGATAACCTCGGAATCAAATCCCTAGGCAAATTCGAGCCCTACAATCAAAGCTTCATACTCTGCTTCATTGTTAGTTAAAGTGATCGTTCTGATGGCTTGCTTTAGGGTTTCCCCCGAAGGAGTGATTAAGACTATTTCGAGTCCAGACCCCTTTACATTGGAAGCTCCGTCCGTAAATAAGGTCCAGACCCCCGATGTCGATTCCAACACCATTACTGCCTCCTTGGTTGCGAGAGGCAGCAGTCCCGGACTAAAATCGGCCATGATGTCAGCCAAGACTTGCGACTTAATTATAGTCCTTGGTTTATATTCTATGTCGAACTCACTCATTTTGACGGCCCATTTATCCAATCTGCCTGAGAGCTCGAGTTTATAGAGGATGTTCCGCAAAGAGAAAGTAGTCACCATAGCTATCGGGTGACATTGGAAGTAGGGCCTCAACTTCCAAGCGGCGACTATAAGAGCTAAGGCCAGTTTTTCCAAATATGGGTAGCGAGTTTTTGCACCCGTTAAACTTTTGCTAACGTAATAAATGGTAAATTGCATACCTTCGTCCTCCCGAACTAAAACCGCATTTACCGCAACTTCCGAAATCGCGAGGTAGACTAGCAATATTTCACCTTATTTTAGTTTTAAGAGAAATTGAGGGCTTGATATGTACTTCTTAGGATCCCTCAGAGCTTGCTGGCACTCCGGTGCCCATTCAAAATTGTTCTTCTTTTTGAGTAGTGTGAAGAAGCGATGACAATTTTTTGATGACCGGGAAACGAACCTACTCAAAGTGGTTAATCTTTCTGTGAGCCTTTGGACTTCCTTTACGTTCGATAATTGATATGGGATATCCTCTATCGTCTTGATTTTGTCGGGGTTTACCTCTATTCCCCTTTGCAAGACCAGAAACCCCAGAAACATACCAAAACTAACCCCAAACGCGCACTTCTCGGAATTAAGTTTCATGTTATGCTTCCTCAGAATGTCGAATGTTTCTTTCAAATGCTTAAGAAGGTCACCTACATTCAATGACTTAACGAGCATATCATCTATATAAACTTCCATAGTCTTTCCTATTTGCTTTTCGAACATCTTATTTACGAGCCGTTGATAAGTGACTCCAGCGTTTTTCAACCCGAAGGGCATTAGATTGTAACAATATGTACCGAAATTCATTATAAACAAAGTTTTTTTCCTAATCTTCAGGGTTCATATTGATTTGGTTATACCCGGAATAAGCATCGAGGAAACTCATCAACTCGAGCTCGACCGTGTCTTTAATCATTTGATCGATATTTGGCAGTGGGAACGAGTCTGTCGGGCACGCCTTATTAAGGTTTTTATAGTCTATACATATGTGAAATTTATTGTTTTTCTTAGGAACTACTACTACATTGGCTAGCCAGTCCGTATATCTTACCTCTCGGACCGAACAGATTTTAAGCAAGCGGGTTACCTCTTCTTTGACAAATTTATTCCTAGCCTCGGCAATAGGGTGTTTATTTTGTCTTACCGGAGGTACGTAGGGATCCAAACTCATCATGTGCATGGCTATATTCGTTGGGATACATGACATATCCTCGTGCGACCACGCAAAACAATCAACATTAAATTTAAGGAATTCAATAAAACCAGACTTGAGCTCCTGGTGCAGTCCTGTCCCTAAATGGAACTTTCTTTCTAGAAATTGCTCGAACAATGCAACTTGCTCCAGTTCCTCCCGCCATGGACTTCGTTGCGTCCGTTTCTTCTGGAACTTGAAAATATCTCGGTACCTGATATTGTTCTGATGACTCCGCTTCTGGGTTATCTCATTCTAGCTCTGGAGTAGGTGCCGGTTCCTGTAATTGTTATGCTGTATGTTCCTTCCCATTGCTACTAGAAACTGAGATTGCATTCATCTCCCTTGTTGCCGGTTGATCACCTATTATCTGCTTAATTCATTCGGGCATTGGAAACTTTAATAACTGGTGATATGTTGAGGGTACAACTTTCATCTCGTGTAACCATGGCCTTCCCAGGACGATGTTGTATCCCATGTCACAATCTACTACTTTGAAAAGAGTTATTTTCATTACTCCTTCAACATTCGTGAGCAGTAAAATCTCTCCCCGGGTCGTTACGCTCGCAAGGTTGAATCCAACGAGGAGATTTGTTATCGGAATAATGGTTCCGGTGAGTTTAGCTTGCTCCAATACTCTCCATTGTATGATATTAGCCGAACTTCCTGGATCCACTAAAACACGTTTAATCTTAAATCTAACACATTTAAAGAAATTACCGGTGCGTCATTGTGTGGTAACAACAATCCATCTACGTCCTCCTCCATGAAAGTGATATCGTCTTCCCTGAGTCTTTTACTATGAGTTATTGATACTTTCGTCTTCTTCGCTGCCGAAAAGGTGACCTCGTTAATCTCATTCTCTCCGAAGATCATATTGATCGTTTGGCATGGGGGGTCTTCCCCTGCTTTCGAAGGTTTCGCGTTGTCTCTATTACGACCATATTTGTTCTTAGCTTGGCCACTCAAGAATTCTCTGAGGTGACCATTCTTCAATAGTGTTGCCACCTCCTCTCGGAGGTGTCGGCAGTCCCCTGTTCGGTGGACGTTCTTCCCATGGTATTCACACAATAAGTTGGGATCCCTCTATTTGGAATCGAATCTCATAGGTCTCGGGAATCGTGCTTCTTTTATGTTTCTCATGGCTGACACCAACTCCACTATACTGACGTTGAAGTTATATTCTGATAACTTGGGGTAAGAAGGATCCCGAGATCCCGACGTCTCTTTATCCTGGAACGATCTATTTTTTTGACCGCGATCAGTCCCCCTGTCAATAATAAACTTGTTTGATGTCCGAAAGTTTCTTCCACGACATTCGGTCCGCTCGTAGGGCAAATATCGGACCCTTGAAATCCGTTTGTTCGCGTCGTAGTCATCCTTCGATTTTTCTCCGCTCTTCTCCCGTCCTTTTGCCGACAATGTGGAACCGACCTTGTCATCTTCGATCCTTATCTTTGACTCGTACTGATTGTGGACATCTGCCCAAGTTGTTGCTTGAAACTCAAGCAGGCTCTCTTTCAGCTTCCAGAACGCATCTGAACTTCTCGGATTCAATCCTTTGGTGAATGCTTCAGCTTCCCATTCGTCCGGAACAGCCGGAAGCAACATTCTTTCTTTCTAGAACCGGGTAACGAACTCTCATAGTAATTCTAATTCTCCTTATGCGATCCTGAATATGTCGGCCTTCCGGGATTGTACTTTTCTGGCACCAGCATGAGCCTTGATGAAAGAATTCGCAAGCGTCTCAAAGAAATCTACAGAATGTTCGGGTAACAATGAATACCACGTTAGGGCTCCCCTCGTGAAAGTTTCTCCAAATTTCTTTAGCAGCACATATTCAATTTTGTGAGGAGCTAGATCATTTTGTTTTACCGTCGTTGTGTAGGTGGTAATATGCTCCTGTGGGTCTGAAGTACCGTCATACTTTGGCACTTCAAGCATTTTGAACCGCTTCGAGATTAGTTCTGGTGCCGCACTTAGCTTGTACGACAATTGAGTATACTTCTTCAAGTCCGGGCCTTTCAATATTGGTGGCGTGCCCAGGATTTGGTCCATGCGGGCGTTTACTTCTCTCATAAACCGTAAAATTTCATTTTTGAACGGGTCGTTCTCGTTGTTGAGACTGGATCTGCTCCCCCAGCCCCGTCGGAGCCAACTTTACCCTTGGGAGTGTTGTTATCGACTCTCTGCATTGTTTGGTTTGCGGGAACACCGGGAGGAATTAGATCTCGTCTGTTTGCATTATTCAAAACCCCCGATAGCGCCTACTTCAGTTCTGTCATAACCTGATCCTGCCGCGTGAGATGGACTAGAATGATTGCATATTGCTCTCGTAAGACCCTAACCGCATCCACGACATGCTCCTCATCAGCATCATCAGGAGTTGTCTCTCGAACCTGTCGAGGGTTCTACCTGTTATGCACCAGCGTGGCATCATTTCTCTCATTGCGGGTGTCACTGATTGAATCCTCGAAATGAGGATGATCCCCTCGAATTTCTGGGTTGTACGTGTTGTTAACATTGTTATCTGCCATTTTCTTTTGTGATTTTTTTTCTAAGACCAAATAATCAAATCGCGTTAGTAAAAAAGGCAAGGATCAATTTAATTGCACGGTTGTCTAGGCCCCACGGTGGGCACCAAACTGTTTACCCGTAAAATAGTACAGTTGAATTTATATGTGGTTTCTAGACAAGTGAACTAATTTGATCCTGAAATAATGCAATAATTGAAGAAATGTACAATACTTAGCTTTGAAATATAGAAGAAACAACAGAGATAACAATTACGGGAACAAGGTCTCTGAGCACAGCAATGATGAGATAACAAAGCAAGAAAGTAAGATTGTATTAAGCTTTGTATAGAATATAATATCAGTTTAGCCAGAAAATTCGTCCCCCTTACAATGATAACTGAGCTCACTATTTATAGCTATGTCTAGGGAAGGAGGTCATAGGATCGTGTCCTCCTTTAATGTCAATTATGAGGGTCATTGATGAAGAAATAACGGTGAACATAAATGTGTAACGGACCATCGCTCTTAATGCTACAGAATATTCCCTATTAAATGCTATAGGACGCAGAGCATTTAACACACCTTTATGAACGTTGTCATATCCGGTGACAAGCGGAATAAATGCTTTCGGACTTCGGCCATCCCCGTCTTGGGTTCTACGCGTCCTCCCTTTAGACGACCACGTGTCATATCATATTTCACCTTATACAATTAGTTACCTTTCAATTAACACGAAGTTCATCATCATCTAGAAAGACAAGTGTGCATTGTGACCCAGCAATCTGTATTTTTCTGATGATCCTACTTAAGTATTTTTCATTTGAAGAAAACAGAAAAATAATAAGCAAGATACAAAAGCATACATAAGGAAGGGGATCACAGTCTTGACGTAACTGGAAAAGTTACTGTCATGTGATCAGGAGATCATGGGTTCAAGCCATGAAAATAGCCTCTTGTAAAAATGCAGGATAAGGCTGCATACAATAGACCATTATGGTCTGACCCTTTTCCGTACCCCACACATAGCGGAAGCTTAATGCACCGGACTCACTACTAGAAATCAGGGAAAAACCGACCAAGCCATACCGACCAACGTTGGTCGGTCAACAAAAGCGACCAAAAAATCGTCCAACACGGATGGAAACTACAAAAAAAATATTTTATATTTTTTTTAAATTATATACCGACCAAAGTTGGTTGGTATATTGGTCAAAAATTTGACCGAAGTGGTCAGACTTGCTTAGTCAAAGCAGCTTTTTGATTACCGACCAATTTTGGACAGTAATGTGGACCCATTTTTTAAAATTTTAATAATTATATTATTATTTAAAATATTTTATAAAATTTATAGAATTTATATTTAAGTTTACCGACCAAAGTTGGTCGGTTATTGCAGGGGAAGTATTTACCGACCAACTTTGGTCGGTATATTTTATTTCCTGGAAAATAACCGACCAAAGATGGTCGGTTATTAGGTCAAACATGGTCAAACTTTTGAATCATGTTAATATTTACTATCTAAATAATATAAATGTAATTCGTTAACACTTTATTTTGTAATACAAATAATGAATACACTAACATATACTATAACAAGCTATATATAGTTAAAGTAGTATAACGAAGTGTGTGTGTGTGTGTGTGTGTGTGTGTGTGTGTGTGTGTGTGTGTGTGTGTGTGTGTGTGTATGGTATAGCCGCATATATATAAGAACATGAAGCGCTAGGGCCACAGGGTCGGGTTCTTTTGGGATAGATTTGTAAAGAAGCAATAATCTAATTAGTATATATAATTGATCATCATCAAACATATCTATTTGTAAATTTATTCATCGACTTATAACTTACTTAGATGTATCGATGAATATTAAAAATAAAATGTTTCGACCTATATCGATGAATATTAAAAATAAAACGTCTCGACCTATATCAATTAATCTATGTCATGCATTATTAGTGATGAATGAATGAAATATAGAAAAATTAATACTAAACATCTTTGACATGTATATATATATGGATCACAAATTAAAGAAACCAAAGAAGTTATTAGCATTAAGTAAACGAGTTAATAGGTCAAACATGGTCGGTTATTAGGTCAAACATGGTCAAACTTTTGAATCACTTTAATATTTACTATCTAAATAATATAAATGTAATCCGTTAACACTTTATTTTGTAATACAAATAATGAATACACTAACATATACTATAACAAGCTATATATAGTTAAAGTAGTACAACGAAGTGTGTGTATGTGTGTGTGTGTGTGTGTGTGTATATATATATATAGGTATAGCCGCATATATATAAGAACACGAAGCGCTAGGGCCACAGGGTCGGGTTCTTTTGGGGATAGACTTGTGAAGAAGCAATAATCTAATTAGTATATATAATTGATCATCATCAAATATATCTATTTGTAAATTGATTCATCGACTTATAACTTATTTAGATGCATCGATGAATATTAAAAACAAAACGATTTGAATAATAGGTCAAACGACAAAACATATTTAAAATAGAATAATATTGGTTTATCAATTGATAAATTTTTCATACATAGTAATATATGTGATTGATCATCAATTACAATATATAGTGTGTGTGTGTGTGTGTGTGTGTGTGTGTGTGTGTGTGTGTGTGTGTGTGTGTATGTTTGTGTATGTGAAATTACTCATATACTTAATTATAACTTAGAAAATTAACTTAGATAGATACTATAATAATTTATTAAAATTAATTATTAATATAATTATTTATAAAGATTATGCTTATAGTTTATTATTATTTATAATAAATATATGTGTGAGTAAAATAAATGCTTATAGTTTATAATAATTTTTTTATAGTTTATAACATTTTAAGAAATAAAAACACAAATAAAAAAAAATTAGTTTTTGTTTTTAAAATAACCGACCAAAGTTGATCGGTTAATAGTCAAACAATCAAACACTTAGTGTACCGACCAAAATTTCCTCCTCATTTCTCTTACTCTCTTCACAAAATTTTCATACTCCTCACTCTCTTCTCCCTCACACACACAACACCCTTCCCCCTCTCCTTCTCTATTTCCTTCACACAAATCCCATTCCCCACTCCACGTAGCCACTGCCCCGCATTGCCACTCCCCCGCCGCTGCCACTGACTCCACCACTGCCGCCCCTCCTTCTCCACCTCCTAAAAATTCTAGGTTTGAATTACAACTTATATCTTTTTTGTATAAATTTAATATTTTATTAATTAGTTATGAATTAGTTAATTAGTGTTTAAATTGATTGTTTAGCTTTGCATTTTATTGAAATCTAGGGTTTAGATCTTGTTTTAATTGAATTGAATTGATTACATATGGTGTAAATTGATTGTTTAAGTTTGTATTGTCTTGAACCTTTTGAATATGAATTGAACTTTTAGGATATAAATTGAACTTTTAATTTATATTTAAACTCTTAGGATATGAATTGAATTGAGTTTTTAGGATTTGTTCTTGTGAATTGAACTTTTAGGGTATGGGTTGAACTTTTTGGATATGAATTGAACTTTTAGGATATATATTGAACTTTTAGTTTATGTTTAAACTCTTAGGATATGAATTGAATTGAGTTTTTAGGATTTGTTCTTGTGAATTGAACTTTTAGGGTATGTGTTGAACTTTTAGAATATGAATTGAATTTTTTGGATATGAATTGAAGTTTTAGGATATAAATTAAACTTTTAGTTTATGCTTAAACTCTTAGGATATTTACTATAATTTAATTTTGGTGTAATTAGCAAAAAATAATTATCTTAATTAACTAAAAAGATTTAATTAATTTATAATTATAGAATAAATTAATTTGTTCTTGTTTTATTTGTATAGATGGAACATCGTACTTGGATGTATAATAGGAATTATCCTAATAAGCGAGGATTGCGGGAGGATTTTGTAGAAGGGGTTGATGACTTTATTAGACATGCAATGTCACTTTCACCATACCAAATTGAAGTTGTAATTAGGTGCCCTTGTGTCATGTGCCCTTGTATCATGTGCGATTGTGTGAAGTTTAAAAAACCGGAGGAAGTTAAGCTTCATCTTTATAGGAAGGGGTTTATAGAGAATTACTTTGTGTGGACTAATCATGAAGAGATCGATGGTAGCCGTGGAATATTTCATAACATGGACTGATTTCCCATTCTCGCTGAAGGAGCAAATTTTCAATCAGTTTAAGGTATAAATATTTTTTTAAGCAGTTTAATAATTTATATTTATGATGTTTCCATCTAATATTTAACTTTTGAAATGCAGAGCAAGTGTGTATGGGAAGACTGCTATAGCGCGGAAGTGGCTGCAAATTTTTATCATAAAGCTCGCAAGAGATTGGCGGATCATTTCTCGGATACTAGAAAGAAGAATAAGAGGCATGGCTGGTGTCTTGAGCATTTATGGAATGATTTGTTAAGGCAATGGCTTACCGCGGATTTCTTAGAGAGGAGCAAAAAAGGAAAGAAAGCTCTCTCATCCGAGAAGGGAGGCTCCTTGCACACTCGGGGTGCTATCAGCCTGGGGACAATAAAAAGAAGATTGGTAATTGCTTAAATTATTTTACTTTTCTAAGTATATCAATTCTATTTATTAACTAAATTAATTTATTTTCAGGAAAAGAAGTATGGGCGTCCAATGAGCCATGATGAGCTATTCAAGGAGACGCATATTGTAAAGAAGAAGAAAGAGTCGGTTCAAGAAAGGTGCGTCAAGGACCGGGCCTCGACTGTATATGTAAGCTTTCACTTTTCTTGAAGTATTTTAATTGACTTTTATATAAATTTTGAAATACTAATTGAATTTAATATAATGTAGGGTCGCTACCAAAGTAATATGGATGAATTCATTCGTAGTCAGCCATCTGGTGAATCGGGCGAGCCAAGCCAACCTTTGGATAATGATGCTGAAAGAATATGGTTGGAGGTTGTTGGTGGTCCAAAATGGGGGAAGGTATACGGGCTTCCTACGAAAAAATTCTATCGCTATAGGTGTGGAATACAAGGAATAGGAACTTAATAGGGAGAGCCTCGCGGCTATGCGGGAGACAAAGCTTACATCCGAGCTAGAAATGGCCAAGGAAAGAGAAAGGCTTAGAGATGCTCAATTCCTTGGTACACAAGCTCAGATCAGAACTCTCCTATCTACTGGAGCTTTTCCGTTTCCCCGGTCTCGTGAGTCATCGCCAGAGGCTCAACCTCCCCGTGATCATTCCTCCCGTCGTCCTTGTGATCGTTCCTCCTGTCCTCCCCATGATCGTTCTTCCCGTCCTTCACAAGACCGTTCTCTATACCGTCTTGTAGATGAAAGTTCATCAGATGGTGATGATGATGTTGTAGAAAATACCCCTTGACCAATACTTTGATATAATTTGAACTAGACTAATAGAAACAGTTTTGAATTAGATTGAATAATTTTTAACTTGTTATAACTAGTTTTTGCTTGATTTTGGATTTTGATGTTCAATTGAACTTTAATTTGTTTGTTTTAAAGTATTAATTGGATGTTTGGTTGTTGTTGTTTTTTTTGGATATTTGGTTGGATTTGTGGTGAATTAGGGGTTTTATGAGGTGAATTGGTGATTATTAGATGTGAATTGGGGGTATTGGTATGCTATTTTTATTTGGCATGTGGTGTAGCTACCAAAACAGGCATTTTATGCCAAAATTAAACCCAGAAAACCGACCAACTTTGGTCGGTAAATAATAAAAAAAAAAAATTAAATTGCACATTACTGACTAATGTTGGTCGGTTAATGTACAATGAATTCCCAGAATTCAACATTACCGACCAACTTTGGTCGGTTTTCTGCCTGCACTGTTCTGTTTACCGACCATCGTTGGTCGGAGTTTTTAAATTTTAATTATTTAAAAATATATATTTTTTTTACATTACCGACCAAAGTTGGTCGTTTTTTTAAATTTTATTAATTTAAAAAAAATATATTTTCCAATACCGACCAAAGTTGGTCGGTATAAAAAAATTAATAAATTTAATACACCGACCAACTTTGATCGGTAAAATTAAATTAATAAAATAATATTCCGACCAATTTTGATCGGTAAATCAATTACATTGTCAGATGGTCGTTTAAAGCATACCGATCAATTTTGGTCGGTAATTTTCGACCAACTTTGGTCGGTATACTCTTCCGACATTTAAAATACCGTCCACACGTAAATGGTCGCGTTTTGGACGGTCATTCGCTTTTGCCTACCAACTTTCATCGATTTTTTTTGGACGATTTTGCCCGAATATTTTAGTAGTGACCGGCCTTTTTTACAAAAACATATGTAATTTCATGTGGAAGCAATCAATATAAACAGACGTGTGCATGTGCATTCCATATAAGCAGAAGATTCATCACACGTATGCTAGACTTGCATTGACTCGATTTTTTGTCCATTTCTCGCAAGGAAGTTTCTTAAATATTTTCTTTGTCCATTTCTCGCAAGGAAGTTTCTTAAATTCTTTGCCTTCTTCAAATTGCACGATCCTAACTCCTACCCATATATCTCAATTCTCATACAATATCTATTTGTTTTATAATACGTACGTGCAAATCATCAACAAGAATTTTATTTTTCTTAATTTCTCCGATAATTATGTTTTATTTTTCAGTTAGCCATCCTGGAACATGGCTGGCGGTGAAAGATTCCTGGTGGATCAGGCGCTAGCGAAGCTACTCTTTTTCTTCTTACCTTTTTCTCTTTCTTTTTTGCTCTTTTTCTCAATTTGTTCTGCAATTTTATCCATTTTACAAGTTCTACCATACTTAAAATACACGACGAGTAAGACAAGATTGTAAAGTTTTTCTTTTTCTTTTTCTTTTGTAATTTTTACTGCATGATAAAGTAAATATCAAAATATTAGCACTTTAAGACAAATTGGATAAGTTACCTGGTTGATGTTTTCCTTATTTTTTTTTAGAAGATTTTAACTTAAATAGCCCTCTAGCCAAGTGCTTAAACTTAAAATAAACAGCGAATGTATAAAGAAGAAACTTATATTATAATTCTCTTTGTTGAAGAGAGAGAAAATGACTCCTAAAAGGAATAAATTTCTTTCGTATTGCCTTATCTTTCTTGGAGGATAAGTTTTGTTACTTCTATAAATTGACGTTTTCTTCTCACAACAAGAACAACAACTTCCATAATGTAGTCATTAAAGAGCTTTTTTTAGGGGAGGTTTTTCTCTCGATAGATTTTTTTTTTTATATTAGCTATATCATATGTAGGTCAATTGACCAAATTATATTAAATTATTATGCCCAGTTTAGTATATTTTTCTTTTATACTCTGATTTATCGTCCATCAAGCTTTGTATTGTTAGCTTACGCATGCACCATATTATTTCGATCCCAACATAGGTATGTTTTGCTCAAGAAAACTCAAAGAGAGTGTGATCGTGCCGGCAAAGTTATCGAAGCGGAATAGGTCCAATTCTGGTGATCCAATCCCAAATCTTATAAGAATTGTCAAACAGAAAATGGAAATGGGTTGGTAACAAAAAGAGAGAATTTTTCCAACTATGCTGTATTAGTGTGTCCCGATAGATAAAAAATTTTCTGTTCTAATACTAAATCATTAGTTGAACTCATAGATTTAAAACAATTACTCAAATAGTGAAATACTATTTTTACCTTATGATATATAGTGAAGATATATTGCAAGGGAATACAGCATCAAATAATGAGGGAAAAATAAAAAAGAACAAAGCTAAATTAAACAGTCATATATGTGTTTGTTCCGTGTTATAGAACTAAATCTACAGCTTACACGTTTTGTACGCGTATGCTGTTTTATGCAGAGACAACAAATGCATTAATTAAAATAAAAAGAACGGCGATAATAAAACTAATTAATTGGAATATCGTGGCATAGTGACTAAAATATGATGAAGTTGACATTTCTCTCGAATAATATTGTAGGTTGTGGAGAATATGCTTAGTTGTCCAATTCTCTATCGTTGGAAGCATAAGAATATTGGAATCCCCTGTTTTCTGAAAGAAGATTCTTACATTATGGTTATCAACTTTGTTATATTTCCTTTTTTTAATGATTGTTTCTTTTGAATAATTTACATTTCTTTCTAAGAAAATAAATATTGTATTTAGCCTAAAGATATTGAAAATGAATGAGTAGGGCAGCAGCAGTATCGGCCCTGGTTCCAGGACAATTTTAACAATGATGTGATACCCTAACAGGCTAATATATTGTTTGGACTTTGGACCACATTCATTGCGTTAAATATATGTACTATCTATATCTATTCTTTATGTGGCTCAAATTGACCTAATATTAATTTCCCTTTAACATGCAAAATATTAATATTAAAATAAAACTATCATGGCCTTTTTCATTTAATTAAAGGTCATGTCAATGTTCAATCTATACAATTTTGGGCAATGAAAAGGGGCAAAGAATTTTGAAAACTTTACCTAACTGTGACAGTTTAAAAGAAATATAACAAATTCTTAGTATGAAACCCAATATTACAGTTATGGCAGGAAAATATTTATATTTGTAGCACACAGTTTCATTAAAATAGGAATATTAATTATTAATCACTAAACATAAGCAATTTGAATGAAAATTCAATAATTTTTTGTACAAAAATCATACCCTTTTTTTCTCTCTTTATCTATCAGCTTTACTTCTTTTTCTTCATCTTCTTAATTTTGTTTTCTGCCGAAGCCAATATATTTTTTAAATTTATTCCATTAGTTTTCTTTTTAATTATCTTTCTTAAATTTTTCTCTTCCTTCTTTCTTCTTTTCTTAACATAAAGATCTTACTTTAATAATAATATATGTTAATATATACAAAACGTATATATAAAATATATACATTGAATTAACACATATAAAAAATACAAAAAATATACATAAAAAATACATCTTCAATTAAGATGACACTTAGACATGTGAAATATACATAAAAAAATATATCTTAAATTTAATTAAGATGGCATATAAATATACAAAAAAAAAATATACATAAAAAATACATCATGAATTAAAATGGCACTTGACATATAAAATATATTTGAAATATACATCAAAAATACATCTTAAAATAAGATGGTACTTCACAAGTAAATATACAACAATTATATACATATAAATACATTTTGGATTAAGGTGATACTTGATATACAAAGTATAAAAGACGTATAAATCAATACATCTTGAATTTAGGTGGCATTCACATATGCATCACATTTTCAAAAATGGAGTGAAGAAGATGAATGTTAGAAAGGGAGAATGGAGATGGACAAAAAAGTACTTCCTGTGATTAGTGATTCAGTTAACTTATTAAATGTTGAGTTTAATTTTTATAATATGCTAATAATGAAAAAAATACTCTTTATGGAATAAATAATAAATGATACTATTTTTTTAAATAATAGTTAAAAAATGATAAGCGTGTAAAAAAGTCCAGAATTGAATTTTAGACCAGAGGATTTAATTTGCAACTACCTTGCAAGTAGAGATAAGCCAAATGCCACTATTATGATCTCTCCTTCAACTAGTCAGTTTCACTTTCACGTAATTAAGAAAATGAAAGACTGAGGAAGAGGTTATCGCCTCATAGTTTTTATCTATCAAATTAGCTTAGTAGTGTATGTCTCATCACAAGTAATTTCAATACTGCGTTAATATCTTCTGCAATTGTCGTCTCTTCCGCGGATCCACCTTGCGACTTACGGGTTCACGTGAACCCAGTAATTTTTGTTCAAACAGTGTAAATGTGTTCGAAAAATCTACTAAATATCTATAAACATTTGAATGTGAACCTAGTTACTATTGAAAATTTACTCGAGGTTATTGCAGGAACTCATAAACATTAAATATTTAGTTGTTTATTATAATAATCAATTATAAAACGCACGTGCCGTTACCATCAAGTTAAGTTGTATATACGCACAACTGTGATCTGTGTGAAAGTTCAACTTTGCATTACTGGCCATTTCTAGTTTATTTTTCTTACGAAAGAAAAGGGATACTTATTCTTCCTCTTTTTAGAGGAAAAAAAAAAGGGGGGGGGGGGGGGAACTGAATTTAGGGAATATAATTTTGCATTTTTCTCACTTGTGCACTTGGTATATGTGCATATTTTTGCAATAAAATAGAATTTGTTTTGGAGGGAAAGTTAGGAATTTAAGAGAACTTTTGATAAGTTGTGCTAGCATTTAGAAGGTACCGATCAATCTACTCGGAATCTGGGATTGGATAAAAAAAAAAATCTACTTAACTACGTTATATTGATTTGAGTACATTACAAAAGTATGTATTAAGATAGTTAGAAACATTAGATGCATGACTTTTTTTGATATACCCACGTAAGTGAATACATTACTTCATCTATAATAGGTTAAGCCTATGTGGTATCTAAAATTGAAGGGCGTTTGTGTATTTTCTTACGGCAATAAATAAGAAAAAAGACAAAAGTTCAAGTCATGGAACGTTGATTTCGTAAAGATTGGACTGAAATAACACAAATTAATATAAAATAATGCCTTGTTTGCGTTTTTCCTAAACAATATTGATTAAGTAGAAATTTTTACAGGGAATTTGACTAATGCAAGGAAACTTTTTTGAGGAAACAAAAAGGAAAAAAGAGGAGGCGCGGGTAACCTTTTTGGAGACAAATCTGCCTTTCGGCTTGGCCAAAAAGGGATCGAACTGGGGCCCGTGGCTTAGCTAATCCAGCTTTAGTTAATTATCATGAGAAATTAATTGGATTTTGGACCAAATCAGGGGTTACTTACCCGTTTGATTTTTGAAGAGTTCGTATTTCAAAAGATAATCTTAGTCTAGTCATAGTCATAGATATGGCAAAGGCAAGTGAGCCACTTTCACTCCATTTGAATGATTTCTATGTTCCTTGGTTCAATGGGAAATGGATCAGCTGGTCAGTCATCAATATTCAAAACTATTAAGACTTAATTGCCACTTGGCTGTTTGTTTTGAGAAAATCAACTGTTAGATTAGATCTAGAAGTCAAGTAGTTAGCCCACGATAATTGATGGCGGGCGAGCTAGTATCAGAGTACTCTTAAAATTAAGATGACATTTTTTTTAAATACAAAAAAGATTCTACAAGGAAAATAAAATGTGAAACTCCAAATTTTAAGGTACTAATAAAGATTTGGTTCAATACTTTTATAAATCCATTTAGACGACGTTATGTCTCTGTTGTGTGAGGGCGAAGTGCGTCAATAGCTACTTTTAAGCCCGTTATTTAAAACATATTCACAATTTACAATATATTTAAAGATTAGCCAATTCATTCAAGATTTAGGACTAAATATCCTGAATTTGAAAATTTAGGACTTAGTGTCCTGAATTTTTGAGCTGCTAATTTGAAATTCAGGACTAAGTGTCCTGAATTTCTGAACTACTAATCTAAAATTCAGAAAATAAGATTCGAACTTCTGGACATAATTTTTGAACTTTAGGACGCGATGTCTTGATATTTACACTTTGAGATTTAAACTCTAATATGTCGTATCCTGAAGTTTGAGCAAAATTGGCTAATCTTTAAATACATTGTAAACCGTGAATATATTTTAATCAACATGCTTAAAAGTGACTATCTGGTGTCATTTCCACGTTGTGAGAGATCATATAATTTCAATACCCTTTAATACAAATGCTTTTGTCAAATTTTGTAGATATGATATAACGTGAAGAAAACAAATCTGAGTTTCAATCCAAACATTTAGAGATCCACGAATTTTGTAAAAGCCTTGGTTACGCTTATATAATTGATGTAGACATTATATCATTGGCGTAAAAAGTTGATTTTACTGTATCGGGTTTAGGGGTGTACATGGACCGGATTGATTCGGTTTTTATCAAAACCAAACCAAACCAACTATATCGGTTTGGATTGGTTCGGTTTTGTCGGATTTTCGGGTTTTTTGTTACTTAAATATTATTTCAATCTTACTTTATTAAATATTTGATAAGTAAATATATATTTAGTAAAAATATAAAAAATTGACAAACATATTATTGATTAAAATATTCTTATGGGAGAATTCTATTAGTAACACATAATAGTTATTTTTTTAGTCATTTGACAATAATTTTTTATTGATGTACACTTTCAGGTTAATCGAATTTAGTAATTAAACATAAAAAATAATATGATACCTAAATATTAATAATCACTTCACATTTGAAAAAGATACAAGAATTTAATAGATCTTAACATATGATATGAATATGGAAGAACAAAGAGATAGACGCATTTCAGTAACAATTGATAAGAAAGTGATCATACAACCTATTATTTAAGATCAATAAATATGGAGCACTTCATAATCTATTAAAATTTATGTCTAGCAAGAGAATCCCAAATATTTTTAGACATTTTTTTTAAATAAAATTCTATATAAAATCTTAAAAGTATATATAAAAATTATATATTTACATGTCGGGTTGGTTAGGATTTTTTATTCAATAGCAAACCAAATCAAACCAAACCAAGTCAGATTTTTTAATCGGTTTGGTTTGACTTTTCTGTTTTGTGTAATTTTTCGGTTCGGTTTGTATACCCCTAATCGGGTTATTGCTTATTCTTGAATCTACCACTATGAAAATGTATTCAATATGTAAATAATTGCCTTAAATGCACAGCATGCGATTTTTGAAACCTCAACTGTTAATGCTTATATAGCCATAAAAAGGAATATAGCTTAGCTTGTCATATGTACCAAGTGGTTAGACGTCAAGGAAATATATAGAGTAACTCATTTAATTGCCAGTAGGGGTCGTAGTATGAAAGAAACTATAAACATTTTGGCTAGGCGAACCTACCCATTCATTCAATTCTTATACTAATTAATTCCACAAGGAAACAAAAACACATAAAAATCGTCGTCATGATCTTCGTGCCAAATGAATTCATATTATTGAAGAGAATATCAATAAGGCATAGTTAGCCCACATTTATTGAATATTTACATTTTATTCATTATAGAATGTCAAAAATGAGTTCATAAGGTTACGTAGGCATTAATTGTTACAGTACGATTTTTAATTTGTTATAGTAGGAAAATCGAAAATTTAATTGGTAGTTTCACAATAAACAACGTCTTGTCTCGATTGAAATAACGGCCTGGTTTGTCTACGTTAAATTATATTAACTTATTTATTGTTAAGTGATTTAAAAGAGGTTAAAATAATATTACTAGTAATTTATTATGATAAAATAATAAAGATTTATAATAAATACATGTCATACATTTATTTATTAGGTATAAATATTATATCAACTTATTTGTGATTAAATAATTTAATGAGGTAAAAAATAGATCAAGTAAATAAGATAATAAGAATATAAAATATGAACAATCAAATATCATGCCTCTATTAATTAGATGTAAATATCATGCCTCAACTCACAAGTCTCAACTCTCTAAGTCTCAACTGTCCACTAGTTAGTCCAGCAAAGGGGCCTTAAATTTCTTGGCTGGAAAGTTGCTAGCAAAGAGTAACCATCTCACACCAAACAACAATGTTTTTATTAAACTAAACTATATATATATAAACCACCTTCCCTTCACTTCCTCCCTAGATAACCCTTCTTCACCGAATACTTCGCCTTCTCCAGATATAATTTATATATCTCTAAACCCTCTTCTCCGCCGAATACAAAAAATGATATTATTAGTTTCCCGGAGAAACAAAGCTTAATTTCGAGCTCGTTTCCTAATTTTCAGGCGAAAGTTCCAACTTTATTTTTAGTCTGAAGCTTTAATTTATCACCATGTGGATTGTCAATATATTTTTCCTTTTGTTCTTGGTTCCTTGCTTTTTATTTCTCGTTAGATTTATCCTGTATAGAACAGCTTTGATATTTGTTTTGCGGAAATGGGCAAATTGGGTCGACGACAGAATTCACGTTCATCAGTACCTTAAAGTTGCAGAGCTGAATGAAAATGGGCAAGACAATCAGTTTTACCGGAGAGTTTCCCTTTATGTCAATTCCTTGCCATCAGTGGAAGATTCAAACTTCACCAATCTCTTCTCCGGTAAAAAATCTACTGATATCGTCTTATCTTTAGACGACAATCAGGTAATTCAAGACGAATTCCTCGGAGCCAGAATTTCCTGGGTAAACAAAGTTGAAAGATTTAATAATGGAGTTTGTAATCGGAGTTTCTTGTTGAGGATTAAGAAGAAAGATAAACGCAGAATTCTCCCCCCATATTTTCAGCATATTCATACTGTCTCTGACGATATCGAACAGCGAAGAAGAGAATTAAAATTGTTCATAAACAATGGGCCGTCGGAAAATCCCATAAAGGGACGGTGGAGATCTGTTCCATTTACACATCCTGCGACTTTGGATACCATAGCCATGGATACCGATCTCAAAATTAAGGTAAAATCCGATCTTGAAACGTTTACCAAATCCCAAAATTACTATCACAAAATGGGCCGTGCTTGGAAGCGTAATTACCTCCTGTACGGTCCCTCCGGTACTGGAAAATCAAGCTTCATTGGCGCTATGGCGAATTTCTTGAATTACGATGTTTACGACGTTGATTTGTCCAGAGTTTCTGATGATTCTGATCTCAAACTCCTTTTGCTACAAACCACAAGCCGATCCTTAATCGTAATCGAAGATCTCGATCGTTCGATCAACGAGAAATTAATAACTACAAGCTTCTCGGGTTTGCTTAATTTTATGGATGGTATTGTAAATTCATGTTGTGGCGATGAGAAGATTATGGTTTTTACAATGAACAGCAAAGAGCATATAGATCCAGCGATGTTAAGGCCTGGTAGAATTGATGTGCACATACACTTCCCTTTGTGTGATTTTAATTCTTTTAGGTCTTTAGCGAATAATTATTTGGGCGTAAAGGAGCACAAGCTGTTTCCGCAAGTGGAGGAGATTTTCCAGAGCGGCGCAACCATGAGTCCGGCGGCGATCGGCGAGTTGATGATGGTCAACCGGAGCTCCCCGAGCAGGGCTTTGAAGTCCGTCATCACGGCGTTACAGTCTAACGGAACGGAGGGAAAGATCGCCGGGAGGGGAAAACGGTTGAGTGACAGTGCATCGTCACCAGGGCTGCCGTTTCCGTCACCGTCGCCGCAAGCGGAGGAGACAGGTGGCGTCAACTGGAAGGACTCTGTTCCTGTGGCGAAGGAATTCCGGAAGTTGTACGGATTGTTGAGGTTGAAAAGTTGTAAGAAGCCTGGTTCGTTCGATCATGACTCCGAGATGATCGAACGGTGATAAATGTTTCTTTTTTTTTTCTTTTCCTAATTTTTTTCAACCTCATTTTTTAGTTATAAAGTCTTTGTCTTGTAGGGGTTTTTTCTTTTTTCTTTAGCGTTTGTCGAAAGATGAATATGTGGTTCCGCTCTCACAACCACAGCTTGCAAATTGTAAATGAAGATTATGATATCTATAGTTAGAAGAAAGTTTAAAGATAAGAATAAAAAAGGTTAAAGTTTGCGGCTCTCCTGCTTGCCAATGTTTTATTGTATCAATTTCTCGCGAAATATCATCTAAAACTCTTTCTTTTTCTTCTTTTTTTGGGTACTATAACTCTAAAGTAGTTCTCCAAAGTATATACCTTATAGTAAAATGTCATTTAAGATAACCTTTAGATATACCCAAAAAAAATAGAAAAATGATGATGTGATCTCGTTTTTAGTCCGGGAAAAATATCTGCTATTTTCATTATTTATTTCTTGTATTTCGACCAAATTAAAAGAACCAATGTGGCCCTCTACCTAAAGTTTGACCTCTACTCTATAAATTTAATAAAAGAATATATCACAGTATGGAATTCGACGTCAATAAGATGCAACGGAGCGTTTGAGAATAATATATAAAGTCCAAGTAAAAGGCCTAGAAATTTTGAAAAACTAGTTTATTGATCAACTTTCCAAAGATTTGAAAATCTTTAACAAACACCGAATATTTATTTGACATGATGAGTTCTACGCTTTCTATTTCCTTCTTTTCTTTTTCTCAAGATAGCTATGACTTCTAAGCCATTCATTTCAAAATTAATGAAAGCCAACTTACAACTTTTGTTACTACTCCTGTAACATAAGGACCAGCTTAAACTCAACGAATAAAAAGTAAAATAATTCGCCAATAAAGGGGGAAAATAGTCAAAATTAGAAGAGACTAGATCACTTAAAATTTATTAAAATCTTGATTGGGTATTAATGAGGAAGAGAAAAATGCAATAGCGTTTTTGAAGTTGATAGCCTAAATATGAGGTGAACTCATATTGTCATTTTTCCTTTTTCTTTTTTATTCTGAAGGCAACTCATATAGTCAAATATTGTTAGAAATTAACTTTTGGAACTCATCATTCACTTCCAAATTTCCAATTGAAAATCAACAAGTCAATACAGATTTAGATCTAACTATAAACGATTTTGTAATTAGTATGGAGTTATCCTCTTAGAATACCTTATATGGAGAACGAAGAAGCAATACCATTTTCTTTCTTAGGTATTGGACTATTGGGAGACAGGTTTCCACAACGCTAAACCAAGAAAAGAAAAAAGAGAAATTTTTGTTAATTCAAATGTAGCGCAACATGTCCGTCCTTGGGTCTATTACAAAACTTATTTTAGTCCAATTTTAATCAGATCATCAACTTAGCCCGCCCCTTAAACATAGATTTATACTTGAATGGCATGGATATAAGTACATTGTTTCTCTATAATCATTGCGGAGGTGTGTATTTAATACTTAATATACATTTTCGGAAAGCAAGGGTCCGATTCCTACTCCTACTCCAACTGCTACTCATTATTAGTAACAACTTTAATAAGGAAGGATTACACACACTTATGTATGATGACAACTCTAAAAGACACATCTGCTATTTCCTTAAAAGCATCACAAAGTTACAGGAAGGCCATTCACCACAGGCAAGTGGCAGCCTTAATATATGGTTCTTTTCTTCTTTTGGGAAGAAATGCAATCGGGCTCGATTACTACATAACAGATCGGACTCGGAACGCGAGGGGTTGAAGATCGACCCCGAGTCTCGTCGAACCAGAACGCGAGGTCAGAATGTTCGTCCCCGAGAACATTGAGTCCATGATCTCGGAATCGATCCTGACCCCGAGTAAGCTCGAGGAAATATTGTCGATATAACCAATAGAAGACCGAAATAACGGAAGGCCGAAATATCCGTAACAGATCAGATATCATGGCGGGAATCTCAACACGTATCGATAGGGAACTGGCAAATCAGGAAACCAGGAGATTTTTACCTTTTATAAAATTGTACCTAAAATAGGACTCCCCTACTATATAAAGGGGGTCTGATTACTTGTAAAATAAATTGTAACACGCATCCCAAAGCAATATATTGTTATTTTTAGTTCTTATTATTCTCTTGTCATTCCATTCTGATATCTATAAAAATTCTTTCGGCTCAAGGATGGCTAACCTTCCAAGGCTAAGACTGTTCAACTTGTGTGGTTTGCATTTACTTTCCCGGTGCTTATTTCAATTTCATTCTGATTTATCATTTTGTATCAAATTAGATAACGTATCCTTAAAACTACGTACAAATTCAATTGTTATCCGATTTTGAGGATAAATAGTTTGACGCCCACCGCGGGGCTAAGAATAATAGTAGTTATTTGATACAAATCTCCATAACACACACTACTTTACACTTGCTCTTTGAAGTGTCTTAGACTCCAGGTTAAAATACAAAATGTCAAACTCTCGATCAACACCCCTATATGTTGACAATGAGTCTGATCATCAAGGTGAAAATAACAACATAGCGCCCGGTAACGAGGTACCACCTGCTGATCTCGTCGAAATTCCTATCACAGACCCAATTAACGCTTATTCACATGTGGTTATCGACGCGAACCTGCTAACCGATCCCGAAAATAGCGTCTGTGATGGAACCCGATCAGCGGCTCAAAATACGCAAAACATTGGTGGAGACGGGATCAGTTTAAGGGTGATCTTCGAAATGTTGCAAGCTCAACAAGTGGTGATAGCCCAGTTACAAAACCAGGGTCGCGCATCGAGCAGAGCCGTGCCCGATCCGCCCCGAGAAGTTACCCGTAGGGATGAACCGATTGCAAAAAGATCTAACGAGAACGAATCGGGGATTAACTCTGAGATCATAAAAATGCTCGAGGAACTGACAAAACAAGTGGAGTCGGGGGAAAAGAAAATAGAAGCTAATGACAAAAAAAATGGAAACCTATAATTCCAGGGTAGACCATATCCAGGAGCACCTCCGATAATGAAAGGCCTGGATTCCAAGAAGTTCATGCAAAAACCTTTTCCTCCGAGCGCGACTCCGAAGCCAATCCCCAAGAAATTCCTTATGCCCAAGATACCTAAGTATAACGGAATGACCGGCCCAAATGAGCATGTAACCTCTTATATATGTGCCATCAAAGGGAACGACTTGGAGGACGATGAGATCGAGTCTGTTCTGTTGAAAAATTTGGAGAAACCCTGTCAACGGGAGCTATGATATGATATCACAACTTACCTCCTAATTCTATTGACTCATTTGCTATGCTTGCAGATTCTTTCGTGAAAGCACACGCTGGTGCCATCAAGTTCGAGACCAGGAAGTCGAATATTTTCAAAGTAAAACAGAAAGATAACGAGATGTTGAGAGAGTTCGTGTCCCGATTTTAGATGAAACGGATGGACCTACCGATGGTTGATGATGACTGGGCTATTCAAGCTTTCACTCAGGGACTCAATATTCGAAGCTCGTTGGCTTCACAACAGATGAAGTAGAACCTGATAGAATATCCGGCCGTTACGTGGGCCGATATGCATAACCGGTTTTAATCAAAAATCAGAGTCGAAGATGATCAACTCGGGGCCCCTTCGGGGTCTGTTTATCCTATCAGAAACATTAATAGAGCCAAGAGAGACATTGACCGTGAACCAAGATCTAGGAGGGATCGCTATCAACCGTACAATATGGATCGAAGAGGTAACAGATCTGGGAGAAATATCATAAAAGCGAAAGGAGAAACGATCGAGGTCTACACAGCCGGGGACTCATGAGTAAAAATAGCTTCGACAAGCCCGTCGGGCCTAAGAAAGCACCGAGGTTATCAGAATACAACTTTAACATTGACGTTGCTTCCATCGTATCAGCTATTGGATTTATCAAGGATACTAAATGTCCTCGACCTTTATAATCTAATCCGTCCCAAAGGGATCCTAGCCAGATGTGTAAATATCACGGCACTCACAGCCATAGAACGAAGGATTGCCGACAATTTAGAGAGGAAGTAACCCGATTATTCAACAACGGGCATCTTCGAGAATACCTGAGCGAACAAGCAAAAAATTATTTCAGGAATAGGGATTATAACAAGCAGGATGAACAAGAAGAACCTCAACACGTCATTAACATGATAGGGGCCTGCCCATCGATTATAGCTCGATGGTAATGAAAATACTGTAATACTGTATATATAGGCTCTCTGCTCTCTTGACTGGAAGAAGACAATACTCAATTAAATATAAAGTTCCAATAAGGAGAATACTGTAATTTATGAGACTAGGATAATGTATATAAATTCGGGAGTATGAACTTCTCTTTATGCCTTATTATAAAACACATGTAATTACGAGATCATGCCAAAATAAAGGAAGGTATTAGCCTTAACATACCTGAACCGGTTCTCTGGACAACCCTTCTAGCACACGACAATTATGACAAAATTCGTGATAACAAGATCGGAGTAAGGAAAAATCCGTATGATATTCTTGAGAAAGATTCTACCGGGCTTCTTTAAAATTGCCAAAAGAAATGTCACGTTGCTATGAGCTTGAATTCTTGTTGAATCAGAAAATATCACGTTACTAAGCTTCATATGAAATTGTTGAGAATCTTGTTGAATTTCTAATATTGTTTAAGATACTAATGAAAATCTTACGTTAATGTGTATCTCTTTTAAGTTAGAGATAACTTTTTGTTAGAATTGATGTGGGCCCCACCTAATAAGCTTACTTTAGCCACCAAATCTCTTAAAATATGACACCTTGCAATTCAATTTAAGAGTCATTAAGTTGAATAGTGGGCTCCCACGTTACAACCTTATCCACTAAATTGTCCACTTGATTTGTTAACTTGTTAATCTCTCACTAATCAATAATTAACTAATTATTCACATAATTAAAAATTATCTCAAATTACTTAAAATATTACTCACTTTTAACACACTTTATACACTTTACTATAATGGTCATGTGGTACCTTGTATAACACTAGTCCATAAATACGGGGTATTATGGCTTGGACCGTATTTTATCCCAAATCCTCAAACTTCGATGAAACTCATTTTCTTCGATTTGCTTACCCTTTCTCCTTCACGAATTTACTCATCACTTGTTTGAAATAGCATAATGCTTAAAATCTCAAAATAATCTCATTCCCGGACTTATGTCGATTAACTTATGACGAAACTTTAACGTACAAAAATGCGGGATGTAACATCTCATTTACGAGTTTTGATCAATTTATTTATGGCGTACTTTCACGTACAAAAAATATGGGGTGTAACATCATTCCCCCCTTTGGAACATTCGTCCTCGAATGTTGACTGATGCACTTATTATTCTCATAACCCATAGCTCTTGCGAATACTTTAGTACTCCTCTTGCCATCTAGGCAGCTATTCTGTGAATGAATCCCAAAGGCCAGGGCATTCCCCTCTTTAGGCCTCTTTCTCACACCACGACTCGTGGTCAGAATCCTTCCAATCTCGTGACTGTTGCTACCTTCTATCAAGTAGCATGTACGACTCTGACCTTGTAAGTGCGCCTATATGACTCTTCTCTCCTTTTTCCTTCGGCTTTTAGTCAATTTCTCGGCCTCACCTTGTAAACATATACATAGCTTGATAAGATGTCTCTCTGGGCATCTATAGGTATACTGAAGTTCTTCACTCGATACTTTGTCGAACCTACGAATGTTTCTATATCTTATTTTATAGACCATGTTATCTATCCGTATGACTTTACTGCATCTAGATAGGGCATACTATACCATAACTCTTACTTCGATTTATCTTTACTGAGGTCTGCTTCCAAACTCCAGGTTACTCTCATTGCTTATCCTATATGTATATGTCTAAGTACTTTAATGCTTCCTCATTACTGTTCATCTTAAGACTGATGGTCTAATCTCATCTCATACTTTGTGACTTTTGTCCATCTATTGTTGATTCACCTCAATATTAATCTACAATCCATAATCGTATTTCATAGCATCCCAACATGATTTATGTGGGTATTTTAATCCTGTACAATTCATGAAATCATTACTCAATCGAAGGTCCAAACGTCATCCTTCATCTATGACAATTACACCTTCATTCTACTGCTAGGGCGACATTCCATCTCTTCTAAATGCTACTAGTCTTAGACTTCTTTGAGTTCATTCAGGCTCTATGGAACTTTCTATAACTTAGACAAACCAGCAGCTCTCTTGTTTTCATGGGCTTAACCCCAAGGACTTATCCATTTTCATCACCTTCTTACTTGCCTTTTCTTATCCTTACTCTTGTCTTTCTAAAACCTTGTCGCTCTACCATACTTTAGCTTGCGACCTACATATATCTATTTATATTACTTATAACCTCCTTTCAACTTGCTTTCACCATAGATTTTCTTATGTTGTTCTGGAACATCAAGCGAGACATCACATAGTCTCTAACTCTTCTTTACTCTCTTAACTTGACCTCTTAGTACCTAGAAACCATAGCTTGGAAGATATGCCACAAACGACGCAGCTATCAATACTGAATCCTAGCGCTTTCAGGATTCTATCCAAAGTATGGACTATTCACAACCTTCTGCATTTGAGTATCTCATACGTTATTCCCTTTACCTTAATTACCTTAAAACCTCGCATCACATCTTTTATTTCTTTCATAATCTCCCTTCCATATAGGTATGATTCACATCCACAACTTGAAGCTTTATTATAATACTTGCATCGCTGGTGCATACACAATCCGGTGGGAGCTTCATACTGACTTCTTATGAGACCGGTACTCTTCTAACTTGCTTAATCATAGAGCCGTTACATAATATGGCTATTGCACTCTCTCTCTTGTACCTATGATATTAAAAGTGATCCTGCAATGTTCTCAATCACTATGTCCATAATTTTCTGGGTTCAATAATCAAACTTCTGGTTTACTTAGTTGATGTAACTCTTTAGTTTCCTCTTTCCTCTGATCAACCTTTATGTAGGCTTAAGCTATCTTCCGATCTGCGGCTCATGGTGTTAGTTATTACATTTAGCCTTTCATGGGCGCGATGGAATATCCATGATACAATCCTTTTCCAATTCAATCCTTTGTCTATGACTCGAACTCAATTCTTTCCTCTAACTTATACCGGAACCTTCTACGGCTGTATGATTGTCAACATATATGCTGGATGGACAATACTCCGAACTCTTAAGTGCGTTCATAACGTAACCAACTCTGGATCATTGATCGAATAATTCATTTTGTTCCTTCTCAGCTTTCTTTTAAACGCAAGAAATTACTTTTCCTGGTCGTTATGCCACTTGTTGCGTGCATACTTAACTTATCTTAGTAACCATACATATTGGAATTCCATACAACTCATATGATCTTGAATATCACTTATGATTTTTTTTTCTTACTTCTCGTCTATTAGCCACGGTAGGTGCCACTGTCTTAGGGAGTGCATACAACGTTGTTGTGAGACTTGTTATTATAAGATCATTCCCTCTTTGGGTCACTGAGCTTAGGTTGAAGCCTTCTTCCTTACTTCCTCAACTAGTCTTTCATTGTAGTACTTTAGGGAGGACCTTCTGACTTTTGTAAAGCTGTGAGCTTATTACAGACCTTTTGATGTCCTTCCTTGCCTATAATTATCTGTAGTTACTTACCTCCATGCCCCTGTGCTTGTAGGGTTGCTCCTGAACTGATATTTTGACTGTATTCCTAGTGGCACTCTCTTTTATTCCCGTAACATTCATACGGTCCTCTAACTATCCCGACTCCTATTTGAATATATCTCAAGTAGTACAATGACCTTACTACGAGGTTGAATTCAGTATATTGGGTTTTACTATATTTATCTTGCACAATCTTCTGATTCTTCCACAACCTCCTGTCTAGCCATAACTAGGTTCTTCCTGAATCAACTGTCAACTACTCGTTGGCTCATTCTCATATCAATATTCCGCATAATCTTTCTTAGGTTATTTTCTTTGTCTAACTTACCTTTCGCATTGGCTCCTTATTTATCAATAACATTCCGGGCAGGAACCCTTACTTTCTTTCCTTGACATCGTGCTTGTATAATATTCTGGAATCCTAGCATATCTGTAGAATTTGGATTAGTGCAATCTCATTCCTTTATCATTTTTATCGCATTCTTCCTTTACTATTCCATAATTTCTAGAATCGCTTAATTCTGACTTAATGCCATATTACTCCATATTCCCCCTTTAGGGGAGTACTAAGAGTTGGAGCCACGACGATCTATCTATAGATGTTTTACCTTTTCATCTTTGGAGTCTTTTCACATCTTAGATAACCCTTACTCGCCTTGCGGTAATCCTTCTGTACCAAGGATAACAAAATTCCTTACTCGCAAGGGTGACACTTAGTATAACTGGCACATACATTCCCTTAAGCTTAACGTTGCTCATATTGCTTGCTTTAGGGAAGCGTCTTCCTGAAAGACCATTCTCTGAATTTCTCATGAATCTTCTTCTATTGTCCATTCTATTATCGCCGGAACAAAATCTGAAATTCTCACGATACCGACTATTATCAAATTACTCAGTCCCTAATTCATGTTTAGTTTATCTTGTTCACCAGCCCATACTAATTTCTATTACTCTGGAGTCTAACTTTTCCTTCTGGTAGTCGTGTTGGAGTCACGAGCTTATTTCTCGAAATGAGGATATGACTTTATGGCCTATATTCTTTTGTTGTCTCAAGGCCTGTCACCTCTCGTCTTTTCCTTCACTTAACTATAGACTCTGTAATACTGTCATTCATTTCATTTTTTTAATCTTCCGTTGCCATCCATGTATCACATCTTACTCATAATGCTTCATTAACTCTCTTCTTTTTTCCCCTGCTAACATTTCTTTCTATCACTTTATTCTGAAAACTTCAACAAGACATTCTTTTATTTTTAGCTCCCCTTGCTCCATCCATTAGTTCTTCGAATTGCCTAACATTCTCTCCCTACTAGGGACGGGAGAAATACTAAGGTAATATTTATCCCTTCAAGGCTTCAAGTACCTATATTTGTAGTACTCATATCTAGCTGTACTATTTTAGAATGCATCATCTGGGTGTCTCACAAGAATATCTATTAGCACATTTGCAATATCCTTCGGAAATGTCAATTAACACAAACAATCCATTCACCTTTTTGGGTTACTCTAACCCCAGCCGGATCCTGATATCCCTCCTTCTCTTATACTACTTCTGTTAGCCCCCATACAACATAACTGAGATGGGTGTGGCCAATTATACATATCTATGTTACTGTTGAAGGTAACTCAAAATGCTTATATTTCTCTGCTTGAATTGTAAATACTGTTAATCTTTATTAACTGGGTACCTCGTACCCTTCTTCACCTTGCTTCTTTTACTTGCTAAAACTTGTTCCTACCTTCCGATTCTCTTATTCATTTTTACCGTAAGAGTGGATAGGCATTCTTGCCTTAGGGATCCTTATCAAGAATCTTACACATCTTAGTACACACATGATCTACTGAAGACCTTACATTTACTCATCATAAGCATCATGAAAAATCGAGTTCCTCTGACTCAACTCTTCTATAGCCACATTCAATCTCTTACCAATTGTCATTCTGGATGTAGGCATCGTCATATTATGAATAAGATAGAGTTTAGGAAATTGAGTTCTTACAACTGAGCTCTACCACACGATCTAGAGTGAGAAGAAAGAGTGACAGTCCTAAATGCCCTGTAGCCTCCTACTTATAAGTGTGGTGCATAACACACCCATAAACAAGACTCTACTAGACACGGCTTATAAACTCCTTAGGACAGAACTGCTCTGATACCACTTTTGTCATGCCCCGAACTTCGGGGGTGAGATCGGCAACCGGTGCCTCACATATCCTTGCGTACCAACTTGCGACTAAGGGACTCTGAACATATAATGTCATACTTTGGCCATGTGCCACATTGCAAGACAATTGTGAATGCTGACTAAAAATCAATATAAAGCTAGGACAACAAGGCCGCCATAACTACTACGACTGGCAAACCAACAAAATATAAATAAAAGGCTTACAAGCCCAACACACTGCACTAACTGACAGGATATGTCTACAAGCCTCTACTGATGGATATATTGTGATCGGAATAGCTTCCCAACCTACTCATAACATATATACATTTATACACAATATGTACATAAAGCTCTAGACCCGGCAACTCCGAAAGGCATGGAGCTTATCGATCAAGCTGAACTCGGGCAACAGAGGTATACCCGTCTGTCTGTCTGAACCTGCACGCATGAAATACAGTGCCCCCAGAAAAGGGACGTCAGTACGAAATAATGTACCGAGTATGTAAGGCACTATACTGAAAGCTGAAACTGAACTGATAATATAATAACTGAAAGCAACTGGAAGTCAATGATAATCTGAAGATATGCTTACCTGCTGATACTGACTCAACTCTCTCAATATAGTAAGTAAAATAGTTGTCCGGCCTTATAAGGCTCGGTATATATATAACTGCTCTGCCGTAGTAGGCTCGCTCATAAGCGCTCGTCCATACTAGGCTCTATATCTCGGCCAACTGGACTCGCTCATAGGCGCTCGGCCACAGTAGGCTCGATATATAACTTACTATCTGATCAGAGGTTGCCCAATAGGGGCCTGCCCATTGATTATAGCTCGATGGTAATGAAAATACTTTAATACTGTATATATAGGCTCTCTGCTCTCTTGACTGGAAGAAGACAATACTCAATTAAATATGAAGTCCCGATAAGGAGAATACTATAATTTATGAGACTAGGATAATGTATATAAATTCGGGAGTATGAACTTCTCTTTATGCCTCGTTATCAAATACATGTAATTACGAGATCATGCCAAAATGAAGGAAGGGCTTAGCCTTAACATACCTGAACCGGTCCTCTGGACAACCCTTCTAGCACACGACAATTGTGACAAAATTCGTGATGGCAAGATCGGAGTAAGGAAATATTCGTATGATATTCTTGAGAAAGATTATGCCGGGCTTCTTTAAAATTGCCAAAAAAAAATGTCACGTTGCTATGAGCTTGAATTCTTAAATTCTTGAATTCTTGTTGAATCAGAAAATGTCACGTTACTAAGCTTCATATGAAATTGTTGAGAATCTTGTTGAATTTCTAATATTGTTGAAGATACTAATGAAAATCTTACGTTAATATGTATCTCTTTTAAGTTAGAGTTAACTTTTTGTTAGAATTGATGTGGGCCCCACCTAATAAGCTTACTTTAGCCACCAAATCTCTTAAAATGTGACACCTTGCAATGCAATTTAAGAGTCATTAAGTTGAATAGTGGGCTGCCACGTTACAACCTTATCCACCAAATTGTCCACTTGATTTGTTAACTTGTTAATCTCCCACTAATTAATAATTAACCAATTGTCCACATAATTAAAAATTATCTCAAATTACTTAAAATACTCCTCACTTTTAATACACTTTATACACCTTACTATAATGGTCATGTGGTACCTTGTATGGCACTAGTCCATAAATATGGGCTATTATGGCTTGGACCATATTTTATCCCAAATCGCCAAACTTCGACGAAACTCATTTTCTTCGATTTGTTTACCCTTTATCCTTCACGAATTTACTCATCACTTATTTGCAATAGCATAATACTTAAAATCTCAAAATAATCTCATTTCCGGACTTATGTCAATTAACTTATGATGAAACTTTAATGTACGAAAATGCGGGATGTAACATCTCATTTCCGAGCTTTCATCAATTTATTTATGGCGTACTTTCACGTACGAATAATATGGGGCGTAACACCTTCAGCATATTGAAGCAATATAATATGAAGCTGAACCCAGAAAAATATGCACTTGGAGTTGGGTCGGGTAAATTCCTCGGATTCATGGTATCTAACCGAGGAATCGAGATCAATCCCGACAAAATCAATGCCATCAAAGATATCACGGTCATGGACAACGTGAAAGTTGTGCAATGACTAATTAGGCGCATAGCCGCCTTGGGACGATTTATTTCGAGGTCGTCCGATAAGAGCCACCGATTCTTCGCACTATTAAAGAATAAGAATATTTTCCTATGGACCCCGGAATATCAACGAGCTCTGGAGGAACTCAAATGATACCTATCGAGCCTGCTGCTGCTTCATACACCGAAGGCATACGAACAACTGTACTTGTACTTGGCGGTTTCGAAGATAGCGATAAGTGGCATCCTAATCCGGGAAGAGCAAGGTACACAATTTCCAATTTACTAGGTTAGCAGGACCCTAGGTGAGGCTGAAACTAGGCACCCTCACCTAGAAAAACTGGCGCACGCTTTGCTAAGTGCCTCTAGGAAGCTAAAACCATACTTCCAGTATCACCCCATATGTGTCATAACTACTTACCCATTGAGGAACATTATGCATAAGACCGAGCTCTCGGACCGGTTGTCCAAATGGGCTGTGGAAATAAGTGGGTACGATATTGAATACCAACCCCGAACCTCCATTGAGTCTCAAATCTTGGCACACTTTGTGGAAGACTTTACGCCGGCCCTAATACCCGAGGTCGAAAGAGAGTTATTAATTAACTTACGAATTTTCGGGAATCTGGACCCTCTTTACGAATGGTGCCTCAAATGCAAAAGGGTCCGAACTTGGCATCATATTGATGCCACCAACAAGCAATGTAGTTAGACAATCTATTAAGACTTTGAAATTGACTAACAACGAGGCCGAATATGAGGCCATGATTGCAGGCCTTGAACTAGCCAAAAACTTGGGGGCAGAGGTGATCGAAGCCAAGTGCGACTCCCTCCTTGTGGTAAACCAAGTTAATGGAGCGTTCGAGGTTATAAAAGAACGAATGCAAAGATACTTAGACAAGTTGTAGGTAACATTACGTCGGTTCAAAGAATGGACTTTGCAACACGTACCTCGGGATCAAAACAGTGAGGCTGATGCCCTCGCTAACTTAGGATCATCGGTCGAAGACGACGAGTTCAATTCGGGGGCATTCGTACAACTTATGAGATCGGTGGTGGAAGAAGTCCATGCCGAGATCAACTCAATGAGCCTAACTTGGGACTGAGAAATAAATATGTAGAATATTTTAGGACCGAGAAACTGCCTTCGGATCCAAAAGAATCGAGGGCCCTGTGTTCAAAGGCAGCCCGATTTAGCATGTCCGAAGACGGAACCCTGTTCAAAAGAACATTCGATGGCCCACTTGCAATATGTCTAGGGCCAGGGGATACTGAGTACGTTTTGAGGGAAATCCATGAAGGTACCTGTGAAAATCATTCGGGCACCGAATCGCTGGTTCGAAAAATAATCAGAGCCAGTTACTACTGGATCGACATAGGAAAAGACGCAAAGGAGTTCGTTCAAAATGTGATGGGTGCCAAAGACACGCTCCGATGATTTATCAACCCGGGGAGCTGCTGCATTCGGTTTTGTCGCCATGGTCGTTCATGAAGTGTGGAATGGACATCATCGGTCCCCTTCCATGGGCACCCGGTAAGGCTCAATTTATATTGTTTATGACTGACTATTTTTCTAAATGGGTGGAAGCCCAGGCGTACGAGAAGGTCAGGGAGAAGGAAGTCATCGATTTCATTTGGGACCACATCATATGCCAGTTCGGAATACCGGCCGACATCGTATGCGACAATGGGAAACAATTCATCGGCAGCAAAGTAACCAAATTTCTTGAAGACCACAAGATCAAAAGGATCCTATCAACACCCTATCACCCTTGTGGGTATGGACAAGCTGAATTTACCAACAAAACCATACTCCAAAACCTTAAAAAGAGGTTAACCGATGGCAAAGGAAAATAGAAGGACATCCTACCCCGAAGTCCTATGGGCATACAGTACGACCTCGAAGTCCAGTACTGGGGCCACCCCATTTTCATTAGTTTACGGCGCTGAAGCTTTAATACTGGTCGAAGTCGGAGAATCAAGTATCAGATTCTGATATGCAATGAAGGAATCGAATGACGAGGCTATGAGTACGAGCCTCGAGCTATAAGATGAGAGGCACGAAGCTGCCTTTGTCCTGTTGGCCGCCCAAAAACAGCGGATCAAAAGGTATTACAATCGAAGAGCCAACCTTCAACACTTCAATATCGGGGGCTTAGTACTAAGGAAGGTCACACTGAGTACTCGAAACCCGAATAAAGGGAAATTGGGGCCGAACTGTCAAGGACCGTACCAAATTAACGAGATCATCGGAAAGGAATCCTACAAACTCGGAACAATGAACGACGAGCAACTACCGAACAACTGGAATATAACTCACTTAAAACGATATTATTGCTAAGGTACGTCCCCATTCTTTCTCTTATTTACATTTTAAACTAACGCTTGCAGGTAACCAACAAGGAACAATACAACATTTTAGGTCTAAAAGCATGCGTTGCACTCTTTTTCCTTGTACCGGTTTTGTCCCAAATGAGTTTTTCGGCAAGGTTTTTAATGAGGCAACAAGTAAATCGTGCTAACTTAAAATTGAAGGCCAGCTATTAACCGGTGGCGAATATCTGTGTGAGTAAAAAATAAAATTTTGGGTAACACGAAACTTTACTTACGTTTCGTGTTCCACTTCTCGGAAAACGGCATGTACTCAGTCGGGATCATGTTCGAGGTCCTCACTCGGAAAAAACGGCCTAGCCAACCTCGATCCCAGTCTTCATCGATGCTCGAGAATGTGGCTTTACTATCCCGGCGTGCAAGTTTAATCAACCCTTCCCTCCCCCGGAAAAGTCGGGGACTATATAGGCGTATGAGGTAGTCGACGGTGAACGAACATCCATCGATCTTGCTCACAAAGAACCGGAGAAGAATGACGATCCTCGAGAACGGGGGGTGAATCTGGCCGAGGCACACCTCGTACCTTCTTCATAAGTGGATGATTATCGGGTCCAACGGGCCCAGCGTAAAGAGATAAGTGTAAACACTAAAGTATCCCTCGACGTGGGCAGTAATATCTTCTTTGGGCCCGGGAACCACCACGTCTTTGCCGACCCAGTTGCAATCTTTCTTGACCGTAGGAAGAATCTCTTCGATGATCGAGAAGATGTAACTCTAGACCTTCTCACACCGGCCCAGAACGGGTGAAGGTTTTTCAACCTTAAAATCGGCGGTCACCAAGCACCCACTAGGAATAAACATGCTAAGAGAAGGTTCCGCCGCTGGTTCCTCGCCAGCCGGTCGTGATGTAGAAGTAGTTTCTTTTTGGGGAACTGTTTTTGAAGTCTTCGCCATTTTCTTTTAAATAGAGGGTAAAAAGATGAAAAAGAGAAATTTAAAGAGGTACACTTGACGGTTCGAAGTGAAGACAAGCGAAAGTTTTTACAAAGATCTCAAGAAATCAGGATGCAAGTGCTAGAAAATGTAGAGATTTCTAAGGAACAAGAGTAAAGAAGGTTTGGATGTAAAGTTTGAATAAATGACGAAGGAAGTATTTATAATTTTCAAATGACGGTTCAAAGCTAGGAGTGGCCTTCTAGCAACGGATGAGCATTTAATGCCATTAAGACGTGATTGACGGGACGTTTCATTCATTTTGTCGTTTCTGACGCGGAGTACCGATGTGAGAATCGGAAGCTCATATCGTTTCTTATCACTTACTCTCCGAAAAACTAGGGGACTATCTGTATACGGTCGAAATCAGGCTCGATTAATACATGACATATCGGACTCGGAACGCGAGGGGTTGAAGATCGACCCCGAGTCTCATCGAACCAGAACACGAGGTCAGAATGTCGTCCTCAAGAACATTAAGTTCATGATCCCGGAATAGACCCTGACCCCGAGTAAGCTTGAGGAAATATTGCCGGTATAATCAACAGAAGACCAAAATATCTGTAATCAGCCAGATATCACGGTGGGAATTTCAGCACGTATCGATAGGGAACCGGCAAATTAGGAAACCAGGAGATTTTTATATTTTATAGAATTGTACCTAAAATACGACTCCCCTACTATATAAAGGGGGTCTGATTACTTATAAGACACTTTGTAACACATATCCCAAAGCAATATATTGTTATTTTTAGTTTTTATTATTCTCTTGTCATTCCATTCCGATATCGATAAAAACTCTTTCGGCTCAAGGGTGGCTAACCTTCCAAGGCTAAAACTGTTCAACTTGCGTGGTTTGCATTTACTTTCCCAGTACTTATTTCAATTTCAATCTGATTTATCATTTTGTATCAAATTAGATTACGTATCCTTAAAACCACGTACAAATTCAATTGTTATCCGATTTTGAGGATAAACAACACTTTTCTCATTCAGATTTTTTAAAGTCATACCTTAACCACTCAAGGGTATACCAGAAAGTGGTAGCCAACTTAAGTTTCTTAAAAATTAATTCACTCGATCAAGAACATATTATTTGAGGGAGGTACGTATGGTTTTGTCCTTTTGAACAAAATGAATAAATAAACATCACCATTTGTATCAGGTATAAAATACTGTTGTTATTTGGTATATCGAGAAAAATTTATTTTTACATAGAATAGGAGAAAAAAATAACTCAATTATGTAGCGCCGATTAAAATGTCATTAAATCTTAGCTCGTGACGTTACTTTACAAATTGTGATCTTTTAACTGTCAGAATTATTTTCATGAAGGAGGTCAATGAGACTGAAGATTAGATTGGAAATTAAACAATTAGCGACGCATTTTTGTTAGGTGTTCTATCATAAAAAATGAGTTCTTCTGCCTGACATTACTAAATTACTCATCCAAGTTCCAACTAGCGGCTTCACTGAATGGAGCATATATAATATATAGTTCTGTAACATGGCCAAATTTTCATGACATTTGCCATGACATAATATCCATTATAACAAATTTGTGGTTCATGACATTTGCCATGACATAATATCCATTATAACAAATTTGTGGATCATGACATTTGCCATGACATAATATCCATTATTAGGCCAAGGATTTCTTGCTATAAATAGAGGAGTTTCTCCTCATTTGCAAACACACCAACAAGACTTGTCTTCAATTCTTGTTTCTTCTTTTCTTCTTTTATTAAGAATGTTTTGTATGAGAGTTAAGTGTTGGGAAGCACTTGTGTGAACCCTTTCTTTGGAGTGATCTTGTGAGGTTATTCACTTAGGGTATTTGGGATTAATTAGAGTGTTTACTCTAATTTTGTACTCTCTTTTGTACTCTTATTGTTATAGTAAATTGCTCCTCTCCGCTTGTGGACGTAGGTCACTTTGACCGAACCACGTTAAATTTGTGTCTTCTTTATCTACTTTAATTGCCGTTATTATCAACTTCCATTGTCTTTGTTATTATCATTATACCGTTATTTGGCTAAATTTCGCACTACCCGGATTTTCGATCCTAACAAATTGATATCAGAGCCAGATCTAACCGGCCAAAATGACTCTAACAAAGTCTTATGTTGAGAAATTTGATCGAAGTGCAAACTTTAGAATGTGGCAATTAAAGATGGAAGCTATCCTAATTCAGGATGGCTTAGATTTGGCACTGTAAGGAAAGGAGAAGATGCCGGATAAAATGACGGACGAGGAGTTTGCCGTCATAGACAAAAAGGCAAAAGCAGGTATTATTTTAAATCTTTCAAATGAGGTTTTGCGTGAAGTTGCAGCAGAAAGCTCAGCCAAAGGCATATGGAAAAAGCTTAAAACCCTATATATGAAAAGAACAGTAGAAAATAGGCTTTACCTAAAGCAAAAACTCTACACTTTTCGTATGGCTGAAGGTACCTCTATACTTACTCATCTTGATACTTTTGATTCTCTTCTTATGGATTTAAGTAACATAGATGCTGAAATCAAAGATGAGGATCAAGTTGTGTTATTGCTTGTTTCCTTACCCCAGTCGTTTAAACATATAAGAGATACTATGCTTTATGGAAAGGATAATATCTCTTATAAAGATATCAAATCTATTTTGAAATCATAAGAACAAATAGATAGAGATATTACTGGGGAAACTAGTGGGAACCAAGGGGAAGGCTTATTCATAAGAGGTAGATCCAATAAGAAAGATTCAAGTAGTGAGAAACCTAAATCAAGGTCAAAATCCAGATACAAAAATGTCATGTGCAAATATTGTCATAAGAAAGGTCACATTATTTCTGAATGCTTTAAATTGATAAACAAAGAAAAGCATACAGAAAAGAAAAATGAGCACAAAAATACTGACATTGCCGAAGCAAGTGTAGCTGCTGATGAGACTGAGGGAACTATTTTTTTAGCAACTAATAATAGTTTCAAATCTAACAATGAGTGGATTTTAGATTCGGGTTATTCTTATCATATGTGTCCCAGTCAAGATTTATTTACCACATATGAATCTATTGGAGGTGGAGTTGTCTTGATGGGTAACAATGCTGCCTGCAAAGTTATTGGAAAAGGTACAGTCCGAATCAAAATGCACGATGGTGTGGTGAGAACTCTCACCGATGTTAAACATGTTCCTGACTTGAAGAAAAATCTCATCTCTTTGGGCACTCTAGAATCTCTTGGGTGCAAGTACACAGGTGAAGGTGGAGTTCTAAAAATTTCTCATGGTGCTCTTGTGATCATGAAAGCACGCAGATCTGGTACATTGTATACTCTTTTGGGATCTACTGTTACAGGTGCTGCTGCAGTTTCAATATCAGATAAATCAGATTCTGACATCACCAAATTGTGGCATATGCGATTGGGGCATATGAGTAAAAAAGGTCTTTCCATCCTCAGTAAAAGAGGTCTCTTATGTGGCCAAAGTACCGAAAATATGGAGTTGTGTGAACATTGTGTGTTCGGAAAGCAGAAAAGAATCAGCTTCAAATCTCCAGCGATTCATAGAATAAAAGGTACTTTGGATTACATTCATTTAGATCTTTGGGGTCCTTCACGTACCCCATCAAAAGGTGGTGCCAGGTATATGTTAACTTTCATTGATGATTATTCAAGAAAAGTTTGGGTTTATTTCCTAAAAAATAAAAGTGATGTTTTCTTAAATTTCAAACAATGGAAAGTTTTGATTGAGAAGCAAACAGGAAAACAGGTTAAGCGGCTTAGAACAGATAATGACTTGGAATTTTGTAATGATGAATTCAACGAATTTTGCAAGAATGAAGGAATTGTTCGACATCGTACTGTGAGAATGACACCTCAGCAAAATGGTGTGGCAGAAAGGATAAATAGAACTCTTTTGGAAAGGGCTCGTTGCATGATTTCAAATGCTGGATTGATAAAAGACTTTTGGGCAGAAGCTATCTCTACAGCTTGTTATATTGTCAACCGAGCTCCTTCTGCACCTTTGAACTTTAAGACTCCAGAGGAAATATGGTTAGGTACTCCTGCTAATTATTCTGATTTAAAGATATTTGGCTGCCCTGCATACATGCATGTAAATGATGGAAAATTAGAGCCAAGGGCTAAAAAGTGCATTTTCCTTGGGTATGCATCTGGGGTGAAAGGATACCAACTATGGTATCCTGATCCCACGGCACCAAAATTTATAATTAGCAGAGATGTAACCTTTGATGAATCCTCTATGTTACATTCTAGAAAAGAGTCTTCTAGTTCTTGTAATACAGATAAAGGAAAAAGTACACAGAACCAGGTGGAGATTGAGATTGGCATTCCTTCTGAGCCAAGCTCATCAACTTTGGAGCAAAATACAGTTGAAACTCCTGAAGTTGAGACAGAAGCTGAAATTCCTGAAGTTGAGACTCCTGAAGTTGAACCAGAAAAAGAGGAGTATTCTATAGCCAAACATAGACCAAGAAGAGAAGGTAAACAACCATTAAGGTTTGGAGATTATGTTGCATTTGCTTTTTCAGTTGCACAGGAAACTGAAGAAATTGGAGAACCATCAAAATATTCAGAAGCAGTTTTTGGTGCTGACTCAGCCAAGTGGCTGATTACAATGAATGAAGAAATTGAGTCTCTCCACAAGAATGGTACTTGGTCTCTTGTGAAGCTGCCATCAGGAAAAAGAATTATTGGTTGCAAATGGATCTTCAAGAAAAAGGATGGCATTCCAGGGGTTGAAGATGCGAAGTATAAGGCACGATTAGTTGCAAAGGGCTATAGTCAGGTACAAGGAGTTGATTTTAATGATATTTTCTCACATGTTGTTAAACATAGCTCTATTCGTGTCTTGCTTGCCTTCGTTGCCATGTATGATATGGAATTAGAACAACTTGATGTTAAGGCAGCTTTCTTACATGGCGAACTTGAGGAACAAATATACATGCATCAACCCGAAGGATTTGAAATTGAAGGAAAAGAAGATCATGTTTGCTTGTTGAAAATATCCTTGTACGGATTAAAGCAGTCTCCAAGGCAATGGTATAAAAGGTTTGATTCCTTTATGTTGGGTCATGGTTATTCGAGGAGCATGTATGATAGTTGTGTTTGCTTCCGGAAGTTAAATGATGGTTCATTTGTGTACCTATTATTATATGTTGATGACATGCTCATTGCTGCTAAGGATTTAACAGAAATTCACAATTTGAAAAGTTAGCTGAAAAGTGAATTTGAGATGAAAGATTTGGGAGCAGCTAAGAAAATCCTTGGCATGGAGATCAAAAGAGATTGAAAAGCCAACATGCTATTTCTAACCCAGAAGAAGTACTTGGAGAAAGTCTTGGAGAGGTTTGGCATGAAAGATGCTAAACCAGTTAGTACCCCTCTTGCTGCTCATTTTAAGTTATCAGCTGCTCAGTTCCCGCAGTCAGAGGAAGAAGAGAGGTACATGGCACAGGTTCCTTATTCCAGTGCAGTCGGCAGTATTATGTATGCAATGGTTTGTACACGTCCTAACATTTCACAAGTAGTGAGCATGGTAAGCCGGTATATGGCTTTCCCTGGTAAAGCATATTGGCATACTGTGAAATGTTTCTTAGATACTTGCGAGGTACTTCAAACACATGTTTGGTGTTTGGGAGAAATACTAACACTTTGGTTGGTTTTGTAGACTCAGATTATGCAGGTGATCTTAACAAAAGAAGATCACTGACAGGCTATGTATTTTGCATCGGGGTTTGTGCTATTAGTTGAAAAGCTACATTACAACATGTAGTAGCTTTATCTACTACCGAAGCAGAATATATGGCAGTGACCGAGGCGATCAAAGAAGCTTTATGGTTGAAGGGTCTATTTGCGGAACTCAGTTTACACTAAGGTGGTATTACCATTTTCTGTGATAGTCAAAGTATCATTCACCTGACTAAAGATCAAATGTACCATGAGAGGACGAAGCACATTGATATAAAGTATCATTTCATCCAAGAAACCATTGCTGAAAGAAAAGTCTCTGTTCAGAAGATCAACACTAGAGACAATCCTGCTGACATGTTCACAAAACCTCTTCCAGTATCCAAGTTCAAGCTTTGCTTGAACTTGATTGGCATTTATGAAGAATGATTTTGCCCATTGGGATTTTTGCGGAGAAGATGGAGCAAAATTTACTATAAGCCGAAATTAGGCCAAGGTGGAGATTTGTAACATGGCCAAATTTTCATGACATTTGCCATGACATAATATCCATTATAACAAATTTGTGGTTCATGACATTTGCCATGACATAATATCCATTATAACAAATTTATGGATCATGACATTTGCCATGACATAATATCCATTATTAGGCCAAGGATTTTTTGTTATAAATAGAGGAGTTTCTCCTCATTTGCAAACACACCAACAAGACTTGTCTTCAATTCTTGTTTCTTTCTTTCTTCCTTTATTAAGAGTGTTTTGTATGAGAGTTAAGTATTGGGAAGCACTTGTGTGAACCCTTTCTTTGGAGTGATCTTGTGAGGTTATTCTCTTAGGGTATTTGGGATTAATTAGAGTGTTTACTCTAATTTTGTACTCTCTTTTGTACTCTTATTGTTATAGTAAATTGCTCCTCTCCGCTTGTGGACGTAGGTCACTTTGACTGAACCACGTTAAATTTGTGTCTTCTTTATCTACTTTAATTGTCATTGTTATCAACTTCTATTGTCTTTGTTATTGTCATTATACCGTTGTTTGGCTAAATTTCGCACTACCCGGGTTCCCGATCCTAACAAGTTCAATGACTGATCCCTTTTTCGTTTTTGGCGTTCTAACTAAATAAACAAGATCATTTGATTTAGTTTATCTGTCAATGCTTGAATTTACTTTGAGGATAATTGTTAATTCTCAATTTCTCACAGATTTGGAGAATTGGATGGATGCAAATGGAGAGGATCGAGCCGGAGAGAAAACGTAGAGAGAGAAATTGTGAAACATATTTTCTGTTATTTCTACTTAACCGACTTTGTGTCCATTTACACTGTTAATATATAACTAACAAACTACTAACAAACTAACTACTCTAGTTAATTAGTCTAACTATGGTCTAAGTAATGACTGTACACCTAAGTGACAACTGTGCAGTCGGTGAGCTCATTTACACCCCCTCAGGCTAGGAGAGATGAAGATGTTCTTCATCCCGAGCTTGGACGAGAGATAGCGATATTGAAGCATGGTGAGAGCCTTAGTTAGGATATCAACCTACTGCTCTGAGGAGGGTAGATACTGATGGTAGGCTAAAAACAAAAAATTTTGGTTACATTACACTTATTATTTGCTACACTTTAATTGTATTTAAACTAAAATATGGACAATTTATACTCATTACGTATTTTTTATTGTGTAGGTTAAAATTTCGGACTAAGACGAGCTTTTCGAGCTAAAAAGGAATTTTAAAGCTTGAGTAAAAATTCAAGAGTTGAACCGGGATCGAGTTCGGGGGTCAAGGACCGAATGCCCATATACAAAAATAGAAAGAAAAAAAAAAGTGCACATTAAGCTTAAAGCTTCAATCCTTCTCAAAAGTGACACTAACACGTCATGTGTTAGGCCTTGTCATACGAGGGAATAAGCCATTTTTGGCTTCTGGCGAGAAGAAACAAGGCAACAGAAATTGTGCAATTGTGCGAGGCCTAATGCACCGCATTGTGCGGCGCAACAACAGAAATTAAATTGGTCAGGTCTCTGTACTTCCTCATTAGTGCGATGCACAGCGCATCGCCCAGTGCAGTACGCTAGTGCAATTTTCACCCGGTTAATTCTATTTCGGCTAAGAAAAGGTATTTTAGTCCAAGTCCTCCCATACTCGATATAAATACACCGTAGACACAATTTTAGAAGGGGATTCGACCTAGGAAAGTTTTAGAGAGCTACCACGATTTGAAGACACAAGATTTCATCAAATTCTCTTGTCAACAATCGGTGCAATACGAGAGTTTGTATCGTAAAATTGTCTTTGATATTTTCTATATTCTTAAATTTATTTGTGATAACTTTCTCCATATCTATGGAATAGTTCTTCCCTAGGGTTTTGACGGATATGGTATTTTGAGTGTATAGATTTAACTCTAGTTTAATTGTTTGAATACATTTATGGAGCTTTGAACTGATTGCGAAATTATTCACCTGTTTATTTAATCGAAAGATTGAATATTTTAGTGATTATCTTTGTATTATTTGGTTTGGTTTAATTTAGTGATTCTTCTAAGTAATCGAGAGAGTTTTTTGAATTATTGATTAAACCAAGTTAAGGGGAATATTCGAGAGAAGTTACCCTTTAAGACATAACCATCATTTTATTGTTGCAATTGTTTACCGTGCTTCAATTGGATTAATTACTAAAATTAACGTTTAATCAAAAGAGGAACCTTAACTTCAAGTGTAATCTGATTATCTGTTGAATTCGTGAGAATCAACAGTATTATAGAGTGAATTAACTCAAAAATTGGATCCCGAGTCAATTATCTTGCACCTATCTAGTTAAATACCCTTATTTCTCTCATTGATATTTTTTCTTTGATCATCTGCTGTCTTTTGTGATCAATTATTAATTGCTTAATTTTTAGTAGTTAATTGTAGTAATAGTCATCAAATCAAGTGTTAATTTTTCTGGATAGTAATCAACTGAAGATTATTCGAACACTGTTTAAATTCAATCCTTGTGGAGACGATAATTAAACTATACTATCTTTGACTAACGAGCAATAATTTTGTGTTGTGTTTTGCGCTCGTCAGATACTGAATATGAACTAGGCCTTGAAGTACCTTCTCTCGAATGAAGCAACAATCGATGTCGATGTGTTTAGTGCACTCATGAAACACGGGATTAACCGCTATTTGAATAGATGACTTACTATCACAATGTATAGAGGTAGGTAAATGAATATCCACAACTAACTCCTTGAACAAACCAGCGAGCCATACGAGCTCAGCAACTGTTGAAGCAAGACTCTGATACTCTGCCTCAGCAGAGCTTCTAGAAATAGTGGTCTGCTTCTTGGACTTAAAGGAAATTGGAGACACACAAAATTTAACCATATATCCTGTGACAGATCGCCTAGTGATAGGACATGAAGCCCAATCACAATCGCAAAATGCTGTCAAACTATTATCAGCAACATTAGACATAATAATACCTATTCCCGGAGAAGATTTGATATATCGAACCAAACGAACATCAACTTCCATATGAGAAGCCTTTGGTGAATGCATGAATTGAATAAGATTTTGCACTGCATAAGCAATGTCGGGCCTCGTAATGGTGAGGTATAAAAGCCTGCCCAATGAAGAGTGTGAGCATCTGTGGAAAATTTGTGGACAACTGGTCAGCCTTACTAGGTAAATCTGCAGGAACTGAAGAGTTAATAGAGGACAGGGGAGGAACATGAAAAGTGGGAACATCTGTGGAAAATCTGCAGGGATCAACCACCTCTGGAAAAAATAGCTCAGCATTGCCTTGTGTAGTCTTGAAAGGGAAGATGGATTCATTGAAAACTACATCTCTACTGAAGAAGACTGTCTGTTTCTCAAGATCATAAAACTTGTAGCCCTTTTGAAAAATACCATAGCCAAGTAGAACTGACTTTATGGCCCTATTATCTTGCTTGGATAAAGTGGAGGCATAACATATACATCCTATGATTCTCAAGTATGAGAGAGAGGGATTGCGTTTATATAAGACCTCAAAGGCATACTTATTATCTAAGACAGACAAGGGAATCCTGTTGATGATATACACTGCTGCTTCAATGTAACATCCCCAAAACCTTGAGGGCAAACCACCTTGAAACTTAATGGATCTAACAGTCTCAAGGATATGTATATGCTTTCGTTCAACCACCCCATTTTGCTGGAGTGTATATGGACATGACATTTGGTGTATAATCCCATATGTGTTAAACAAAGCACCACAAGTAGAGTTAAAGAACTTTGTACCATTATCAAACCTAACCACCTTGATAAAAGAACTTTCACCCTCTTCTTCTATAGTTGAAGCATATTTTCTTCATATTTTTCACCGCAAATATCCTAAATCATCGCACACAACTTAATTAGTCGTAAAACTAATAATTAATATATATTGGGTATCTTTAACACCAAGCAGCACCAAAAGCGGTTAAAATATGGGCAGAATAACATTAAAACATATAAAAATATGCCTAACATCACCACCCTACACTTAAACATTTGTTCGTCCTCGAGCAAAGTAAAATCATCATGTAATAGACCGAACAAAATTAAGCTTATCACTATCAAGCCACAACTTTTCAATTAAGCTCCAACACCTATGACTTTGGTTGATACAAAAAATTAGCCATTTGCATATACATTCTCTACTTACCTCCCCCATGTTCAAAACATGCCATGCACAATATTGAACAATTCAAAATAATCAAATAGCAAATTTGGAACATCTTAACTTCAGAAATTGACTCCCTAAAATAACTACTTTTAGGTCAACTTACTTACTCTCATTGAAGAGCCTAATAAAGTCACTTATCCACCATGAAACATGTGCCATCATCACAAAATAAAGAGAGACAGTCCACACACTCAAATAAAATTTGAACATAATTTAAGGACTTCAAACAATGAAAGAAATCACCCACTCTCTCAAATAAGTTCACATGCGCACAAAAGGTACCATAGACTTGCCCATTATGTAAATGTCTACTAATGTAGGCCTACTCAGTCTAAAATCAATTAGAACTTTTTAATAGTTGTAATGTAGGCTAAGGGGCGGACATGATGCATATAGATAATAGTGACTAAGCTTCCCAAGCACATACAACATAATAGATAAAAACATACTTCATCTTTTTCAAGTACCTTCCTTTTATAAATTATACAACACCCAATCTCTCCCTTTATTTTTTTTCCTTCTTTCACTTTTATGAAACAAGGAAGTCTCTTTTTTTATTTTTCAACACATTTTTTCTCATGTGTTTTTTTTTTCCTTTCCTTTTCTTCTCTTTATTTTAACAACTTGCGTTCCTCATTGCAAATAAATTTTGTTTTTCCTTAGCCTTCCATCTTTAAATGGTTTCATTCATAGTTCAACCAACATTCCACTTAAACTTTAGCTATTAGCTCATTATGCTTTTATAAGTGCTCAAGGAAGTAGGGTTCAAAAGACAGATGATTTAGCACAAAGAGGTTAAATTTTGTAATAGGACTACAAAATAAAATGAAATTAGGCTCAACGGGGTTGACTAGGGTCAAATAACACATGGTAGGATAGAAAATCTCAAACGAGTCAAGGAAGGCCTAAAATTATTTTTTAAACTGAGCAAAACCTAAAATTTTACTTCAACTCACATGCAAGGCAAGTTCTAGAACTCTCAATCAAAGCAAGTACAGGCACAATTTTAATGCACAGGGCACAACAGTTAGCACAAGAGTCAAGAAAATGAGCCTAAGCGTCACAAAACAAACTATTTAATTTTTCAAGGCACAAGTAGTTATCGAAAACTCATGGGGAAAGTTATAATCCACATGCCTAGGCCTAACTCTGTTGGTATAAAACAAGTTACTAAGTGTTCCGAATTCAGTCTCAGTCTCTTGAGTTCTATATCCTACACTATTTCAAAAATAAGAAGTACCCGGTTCAAAAATTCATCCCTTGAAAAATAACTGATACTCAAAGAAACAACAAGAGGGATTATTGTCTACCTAAGACTAACTAAAATCAAAAAAAAAATTCTTTTCATTGGACCTTAATCCCTCAAGAAGCGCCTGATTTATAGTCGCGACCCGACTTACACCAACTTCACAACTTTTTCTTCTACCTCAAAGATATAAATCGTATCCCCAAATTTGAGTCAAGCTTGTGATTATGGTTCTGGGGTGGTGCTACGAATACAAAAGAACCAATCAAATAATGTCGTATTTTGCATTTCTTGGCCTTTAAGTGAGAAATGTCGTTTTGTCTTCTTGGCCCAGCGAATTTAAGAGTATATGCACTTTTTTCTTCATTCTTTGATTCCTCTATAGGCCCGAAAGGATCGATTCCCATGTCATCATCCCAACACAATGTTGAAAAGTAGTTAGAATGAGGTCCAACACGCTCCAACTCTAAAATCTCTTTACTTTTGCAAAATTCCTTTACCTCGGCATCATTAATAATATTGTGGTCGAATGGTTGGAACTCCTCTTTTTGCTCCACAAGTTGGCTAGTATCCACAACAATTTGTTATTGGGCATCAGACGCCTCAACATTTTTATTCAATTGAGTATGCTGTCATGGATATCTGAGCCAGATTTGTCTATCTCTTGCCTAAGCTCAGTTCTTCCTTCTATCAGTTGTTCTGCCATATTTGAATGACAATTACGGAGAAACCCATGAAAATTCAATGTTTGAGCTTGTTCCTCTAGCTGAGATTGGCTCACGATAGCTTCTTCAAAGTTATCTTCTTATAGGAACTCACTCTCTTCGTGGAGTTGAGATTCTTCTTTAAAATTGGCCATTAATTCTTCCATTCTAGCCTGTAGTACTTTGATTTCTAAGGCAGTCGTTTTTTGAATTTTATCATTTTGCTCAATTACTTGCCTCACTATATCCAAAATACGAGCAGTACGTTCCACATCCTCCACTTCAATGCTTCTATCAAACTCACAAATATTATTAAAAAAATCATAATAAGAGCTCGGAGAAGGATAATAAAAATTAGGACAACCGTCCCAACAGACACCTTAACCACCACACACATTACAAAATATTCCACTCGAAATATTCAGATGGTACCTCTAACTCGCTCCCGAAATTATTTTCACAATTTTGCCACAAGTGTGATCCTCCACGATATGGACAGGGATCACCAAAATAAGAATAACCAACATTCAACCAAATTTTATTAAAAGATGTCATCTAACACAAGTAAAAACATACTAAATTATACTAAAACTAGAAAACATAAAAATTAAAATTAAAACTTGACTTCATAGGTAGTAAAAGCTTTATCTTGTGAAACAATTAATTTCGAAGTCCCTGACAACGACGCCAAAAATGTGTTACACTAAATCGCACACGCAAGTATACGCGGTCAATCAAGTACCAAAGAGTGAGTAGAGTATCATTCCCATGAGGATTTGTGATCAATTATCCACTAAATCACGCAATTTCTAATTTATTGAGTCAAGAATAATTTCAAGGGATTTTTGTTTGATTAATTATACTGACTAAAGTTGCGATTAAAAAAAACTAATTAATTATCACACTTAGCACGAAGATTTTAATTCAATGAGAAATAAGATTACAGGGTCCTGGTTGGATAACAATCCTGTTGAATTCTTCAATCAACTCAACTTATTAATTTATCTGGGTTATTAACCTGCAAGGACAAGAATACTCGTAGATATTTGACAACTTCTATTCGCCTATTCAGTTTATTCTAAACTCTATATTCCTATGAGATTAGAGATAAAAAGAACACATTAACAATTTCTTGCACAATTGGCTAAGCACGTCGAATAGGTATATTTCTATCCGTATTTATAAATCAATTTCCTCAATGACTAGGTTCAAGATCACGCTCTATTCAATCCTATTGCAATCAAGAATTACCTCTTTCAAGTTCAACTCAAGATTCATATAGAGTATTTCACTGTTAGCTAGGCAGTAAAATAATTAGGCTCAGGATATGAATAAACAACTTAATATGATAAATTAACTCGTCAAATCAATATCTGAATATCAACATTCATGTAAAACCATAACCCAAGAATAAACGAGTTTAGCCACGCATAGTCATGGTAGCAATCTCAAGTAATTCCCAAGAATACATAAAAATCAATAAAAGAAGGAAAAAAGAAGAACTCAAGACGAATTCCACGGTCTCCAAATTCTGTGATGGCTTTTCCCCGCTTCCAAGTGTGTTAGATGACCTAAAAGAGGCATTTTTGGCTTATATATTGCGTACAAAAGTCGTGGGCCAAAGTTTTCCTTTTCCTTTTCCGAATCAACTTCAGGGATTCATGCTGAGTTGGATGTGTCGTGTCTGCCTTAGCTTGAAGTTATCAGCATCGGATGCTGGGGTGGATGCTTCGCGTCCATCCTCTTTTCCCTCAACCTTGTTGCGCCCATGTGCGGATGCTAAGGTGGATGCCTTATTACGACTTCATTACTAGAGGTTCTCCAAATAGTCTTTTCTTCTAGAATGGATGCGACGCATCCACCCTCTTCTCCTATGGCTGGAGCATATTTTCTTCATATATTTGCACTCCAAATAGTGCTTAATTATTCGTAAAACTAATAATTAATACATGTTGGGTATTTTTAACACCAAATAGCACCAAAAAGAGATTATAACATGGGTATAATAATATTAAAATATATAAAAATATGCCCACCATCAATCTTCTTTTCAAACTGATTCAAAACCATGACAATACAAAATTTAAACAAACAAAAAATATCTGCTTTAATTCTCATCATAAATGTTCAAGTCCATCTAGAGAAATCATCTATAACAGTAAGAAAGTAATTCATGCCATCATAAGTAGCACTGTTATAGGGACCCCAGACATCCAAATGAAGCAATTGAAATGGTTCATTGGCCCTGCTAGCATGTGTTGGAAAAGCAATCCTAGTTTGTCTAGCTAGTGGATACACATCACAATTGTCCAAAGTAAAACTAGACTTATTCTAGAAGAAGGAAATTTTCCTTAGCACATCCATGGGAACATGTCCTAATTGTTTATGCCAAATCTTAAAAGCTGTAATTGTTTGTACTGCCATAGATTTGTTGTGAGTATAAGAGGTATTGCTAGAATCTGACTTCAACACATATAAGCCATCTTGTTCTCTACCAACCGCCTTCAGCCTCCCACTGAAGAGCTCCTGTAACAAAAAGAAGTCATGATAGAATGCTGCAAAACAATTCAAATCCTTTATCACTTTAGAAATTGACAAAAGATTGAATTTAAAATCGGGCACACATAACGCATCCTTAAGTAGTTCACCTTCAGTCAACTCACAGTCCCAACATAAGTAATCCTAGCAGACTCTCCAGTTGGCATTTAAACTTCTCCTGAACTTCCTATTTCAATACCATTTAACAACAACTAGTTATTATTAATCATGTAATTAGTAGCACCAGTATCCACTATCCAACTAAATTCCTTTGTAGGAACAAAACAAGAAGTCCTGCCATATGTGCACTAGGAAAAGAGGTACCTACCATGTGAGCACTAGAGTCTGAAAAGGATGACCTGTTGTTTAGCATTTGAAAAGTCTGATTGTATGGATCAAGTATAAAAACAGGAGGTTGAGGCACTAATGGTTATTGTACTGACTGCACCTCTGTTTTAGCCAAATGACCACCCTTTCATGTTACAGTAGTCACACTTCATAAGTTTGTAGCATCACTCTCTAGTGTGTCCCCCATGTGAGAGAAATCACCCTCAATGTTATAATTTCTTTTCTGCTTCTGATTATTGTTCCTAGAAGTAAACAGGGAAGTTGGTTCCATGGACTAAATAGAGATGAAGTGACTACCAGCAACCATTTTTTGACACTCATCTTGTAAAATCATGGCATATGCCCGATTCACAGAACGTTCCTTGTTTTTCATTAATATCTCGATCCAAGCTTGACTATAACCATCATCTAAGCCCATCAAAAATTGCCAAAGTAGTTGATACTGTAAATGCGCAAGGTGTTTTTTTTATTTTTCACACTCACAAGGTGGTGCAGGGATGATTGAATCATATTCATCCTGTCACGACCCAAAACCTACTATATACCGTGATGGCGCCCAACGGCGCCGTTAGGCAAGCTAACGATGAACTAGCACGTTAAATATTTATTTTATTACTTTCAAAATCATAAATTTTATTAGATAAGGAAATTTACGCATTTAAAATTATGGGTACATACATAATTAGTAAGGCACAAAAATAAAAGGTGATAATAATATGCAAACCCATAAACATTAACTAGAATATCCCAAAACCCGGTGTCACAAGTGCATGAGTATTTACTAAGGATTACAATAAAAATACAACATATGTCTGGAATGTTAATTAGACATAATCAAGTAAATAATACAATGGAGACTATGTGAGTTGCGTTACGTATCTTGGAATGCAGCTCACCATAAAGTCTCATCGGCAGCCGTGCCTATGCGTCAAGATGACCACCAAATGAACATGTCAGATCCTACATATTTAGTGCAGAAGTGTAGCATGAGTACATAAATCAACGTGTACCCAGTAAGTATCTAGCCTAACCCAAGAGAAGTAGTGATGAGGGTTCGACATCGACACTTACTAGTGGTCCAATAAAATAATATAATACATTATAAACAGATATGAAATACAACATCAACCATGAGATAAAAACTGTAACTCACATAATTCTCCAACATTTCCTTTGATAATATAAATTTGTCGAATGTCATATGCTATCTCAACAGATCAGAAGTATCAAATATAATCTCAAACGGAAAAGGAATACCATATATATGCCATGTCTCAATAAAAGAAGGCATCTCACGAGTATTCGGACTCGTACGGTGTTACGCACGATTATGCCGATGTCGTACGGCCCGATCCAGAATGGTGTGTACACTGCCGAGGGTCGACCGGCGCAAACCAGAGATGCATCTCAATATGTTGCCAGGGTGTTCGGCCTGATCCACAGAAAAAAAAGAAACTTATCAAATTACAAGTCACGTGCATACAACACAAGTACATGAGCATAAAGTAAATATAACTTTTACCGTTTATCAAATATCTTGCCAAACAACTCAAGGTGATAAAGCTCGTCCTAATATATTCGCAAATCAATTTCAATTATAAATTCAATTAATTAAGCTAGCAAATTGAGTTCAATTAATTTAAATATTATATGATAAAGTCCTAAGTCTGCCCGTACATAAATATGGTGTAGCTACGTACGGACTCTCGTCACCTCGTGAATACGTAGAACCCATAACTAGTAGCACATAACAATTTGATACCTACGGGGTAGTTTCTCCCTCACAAGATTAGACATGAGACTTACCTCGCTCCGAAATTATGCCTCTCTAGCTCCTCAATTCAAAGCCACATGATCCGAAACTAGTCAAACAACATGCAAACCAATAAAAATATACTCATGCACTCATAATTAGCTAATTTATAACAATCCGCTCGAAAAGTCAACTCTCGGGCCCATGTGCCCGGATTGCAAAAATTTTCAAAGATAAACACTACTCATAATACCACAAACCTAAATATATAATTTATTCTCAATTATGTATCCAATTTCGTGGTCAAAATCCAAAAATACCAAATTCTAGGTCTTCTCCAAAAATTACACAATTTCCATAAATTTTCATGTTTAAATCCACATATAATTCATGTAGTTAACTCACAATGTGTAGAAATCACTTACCTCGAGATTGATGATGAAAATCTCCTCTTTAAGAGCTCCAAAAATCGCCCAACCAAGTAAAATGTGAGAGGAATGGGCTAAGTCCCGAAATAAAAGTTCACTTCTGCCCAACGATCATTGCACATGCGGTCACTCGACTGCATCTGCGGTCCTGCAGCTGTGAACAGCCCCCGCCTCCAGCATTTTCGCTTCTGCGGACAAGGATCCGCTTCTGCGAGTCCACTTCTGCGGAATTTCTCCGTTTTTGTGCGTCTTCATCCCATGGCCCGTATCTGCTTTTGCGAAAACAAACTTCGCACCTGTGGACGCGCACATGCGCTTCAACCTCCGCATCTGCGGAGAACCACGCTTCATCTCTTCTTTGCTTCTGCGCTCTTCTGTCCGCATCTGCGATAAATTTCTCGCACCTGCGAATCCATCCAGGCTCAACCCCAACCGCTTCTGCGACCCTTGGGCCGCTTCTGCAGTCTCGCACCTGCGGCCCAAACCTCGCAGGTGTGATCACACGAGAAGCCTTAAGTTTCAGCAATTCTTTAAGTCCAAAACTCGATCCGATTCCAATCTGATTCGCACCCGAGGCCCTCAGGACCCCATCCAACCATACCAACGCATCCTAAAACATAATACGAACTTAGTTGAAGCCTCAAATCACGTAAAAAAAATAACAAAAGTATGAATCGACGGTCAAAACATTTCTTTCAATTTTCAAACATTCAAACTTTGTCGAACGCTTCCGTATTGCACTTAAACATTCTGAATGATGCCGTGCAAGTTACAAATCACGATACGAACTTATTCCAAGGCTCGGAACCCCAAACGAACATCAATAACGCCAAAGTTCACTACAAATCAAACTTAAAAAATTCTAAAACCTTCAAAATGTCACTTTCTACAATAAGCGGTGAAATACTCCCCGACCACCTGATACTCAACCGAACATACACCCAAGTCCGAAATCATCTTAGGAACCTATTGAAACCTTCAAATCCCGATTCTGAGGTCATTTACTCAAAATTCAAACGTTGGTCAACTCTTCCAACTTAAAACTTCCGATTTGAGAATTTTCCATCTGAATCAACTCCAAACTTCTCCAAATTTAATTCTGACTATGCGTACAGGTCATAAAACATGAAGCGAAGCTACTCAAGGGCTCAAATCGTCGAACGACGTACTAAAGCTCAAAACGGCCGGTCGGATCGTTACACATCCCACAAATCCTTTAACTTCAAATAATATGCCGATACAGACAAGGTTCCTTGCGTTAGGGTAAAAATTTCTTTGTGTAGATAATACATTCGTGAAGAATTCACCTTATCAAACCTCTCACGAAGGTTTTCCCAGATTGCTAGAGCACTAGGGCGAAACAGAACACCACTTAGCAAATCATGCCTTACATTGTGCATTAGCCATGATTTGACAATTGCATTGCAACGATCCCATAGATGATTGAACCTAGTTCCATAGGTATCTCTGGTGATCGAACCATCAACAAAGCCCAGCTTGTTTCATGTTTGCAACAAAACATGAAACAGATACAAAACATCCATAGCTTGGCTCCAAAGTGTAAAATTTTCCATTCCGATCAATTTAATTTTCAATGTAAGGGAACTTGGTCTATCAGAAGGATGCAGATACAAAAGAATGATTGTGATCAATCACAATCGATTCTTGCATGATTGATTATTTAGAAAATTCTTATTCTTCGACTGTATCTCCCGCCATTGGAATTGGGGCACAAATCAATAAGCAAATTTTTGGTGAATCTCTTGATTTTCGACTAAATTCGTGAAGAAAACCCCTAGATTCACACGATTAATGCTTGGATTCCATGTTACTTCTCACAGTTTTGGAGAATTGAATGGAAGCAAATAGAGAGGATCGAGTTGCAGAGAAAATGTAGAGAAAGAAATTGTGAAACAGATTTTCTGTTATTCTCACTTAACCGACTTTGTGTTCATTTACACTGTTAATATATAATGAACAAACGAGCGACTCTAGTTAATTAGTCTAACTATTGTCTAAACAATGACCGTACACCTAAGTGACAGTTGTGGAGTCGGTGAGTTCCTCTACAATAATTACTTTTGAGTTTGCGGTGAGAGAAGGTTTATCTTTTAGATGAAGCTATTTATAAATATAACATGTCTGTCTTTTGAAGAACCAAACCACTTTCTGTTCTATTTTACAATATACATCATAGTTATCGTATATATACTTCCCCCATTATAATATTCCAATATAGTTGTTGACTTTAATTTATTATGATTATTAAGAGAAAAATTGTATATAAATTAATTTGCTAAAAGAACATGTAGGCGCCATTAATAATTTTGCAGTAAAAAAGAGGAAAATATTTTATTCGTATTAAAAAGAGTTAAAAGTAGTGTTATTGATGACTATTTTTGCAGAATTTTCCATTAAAAAGTAGGAGAAATATACTAAATTATAACATTTTGGGCCAAAGAGTACCGACTAGTATATTCCATTATATGGCTTTTTTCACTTTTAGTCCGTACCAGAAATTATTAATATTTTGTAGTCGAAAAAACATATAATTTTTATATAATTTTTGTATATAACATATATATATATATATATATATATATATATATATATATATATATATATATATATATATATATATATATAAATTAGACAAAATATATATATATTTTTTGTTATTATTTTTAGAGCGGCTATACAGTATATTTTTCCTATATTTTTATATTATGGTTCTTCCATTCATATAATTTGGCGCGCAAGTGCAAATTTATCGATTTTCTTTTGTTTCTACTAGTATTATTTTTGTTGAGTTTAATTCATACTGTAGATTAATCAAATTTATCATGCTTGTTCACTCTATGCTTACAATCAACTGCACATGTTTCGACATTGAGCTACCTATATCCATTTGTAAATTTTTTGAGCATTGATAGGGTTACAATTTAGACATTTAACCACTGTAATTTTGCACAAAGTATTAGAGTCAGACCTCATATAAGAAGTTAAAACTTAGAAGGCACGGCTTCCAAAGAAGTACTCCCTCCGTTTTAATTTAAATGGCATTTTTCTTTTATCAAGAGTTAAATTGCGTGAAGTTTGACCAATATTTTAAAAATATATTTTGTTATCATATTGACATGAGAAAAATTGCAACTTATAGTATTTTTCGTTTAGTTTTTTAATATCTAAATTTTAATTTTAAAATACTAACTTGAACTAATTTAATTTAACTTCAAAGTTTAGTCAAATTGACTCTCGATAAGCAAAATGTGTCATCTAAATTGAAACAATACAATTTTGTGGTAAGACTTTGAAAAATCATATATGTAAGAGGAATTTCTCCCCTGTTTTGGGTTTAAAGTTACGTTTTTCTTGACGATTTTGTGAGTGTACGCGTATTGGAAGAGTAATTTGTATTTTATCTAAGGTTTATTAACATACGCAGTTTGCTTAATTGTAACTAATAACCCATCTAACATGCGAGTAGTAATTTCGTCAAAAAGCATTTAATAAGAAATATCTAACTACTTTAAATGGACTCTGTAAATTTTCACTCTGTGAAGCTGTAAGATTATATAAGCAGCTACCCATGCATTTCAAAATTTTGCTTCTAGTTTACACATGTTTTAATGCTGAGAAAATTTGATACTGTACAATTCAATTCCACATTACTATCTCCAAATAGCCATTCCTATCTAACTTTTCTGTCGTGGAGCCTTGACTAGGCCGGTTTCCTTTTTTATTTTTGTTGTAGTGATTTTCTTGTTATGATACTTTAAGAAAATCATGTACTACATATTAATATGCAAATAAAGTTCAGTAGAGAATCAACTGCATACAAATAAATTGATCACAAACCACTCCACATTCCCAAATAATCTAATCATTCGCTACAAAGCCAAGAGGGAGCAATAGATTTCCATATACAAGCACATGTTTGACACACTTATCATATTTATATCTCTCCGTTGTTTCCTTTTGTTTAAATAACACCCCAAAGCTAGTAAGATTAGCAAGAGCAAGAAGATATTTTCTTCATCTCGCTAACTTCAAAATCAGAACCAGAAATAACATCAATCTTCAACCCTTTAAGCAACCCATTATTGGTTTCTTTGATGTGATTTCCATTAGCAGCAGAACCTATCAACAAAGTCTTCCTTGACACCACTTTATATATTTCTTCCAATAGTTTCAAGAATGCTGACTCTACATTGTGGCCGCTAAGAGCTGATGTCTCAGAGAAAAATAGCCCTTGCCTCTCTGCAAATTCGACTGCATCTTCGGTTGGAACTGCCCTCAAATCGACTAGATCGGCTTTGTTACCAATCAATGTGATCACAATAGAACTATCGGCATGAGCCCTGAGTTCATCAACCCATCTAGCTACATGATCGAAGCTCTGTCTCTTTGTTATGTCGTAAACTAACATAGCTCCTAGTGCTCCTCTGTAGTATGCACTTGTCACTGCTCTGTACCTGTTCGATACAGGGGCCAATGTTTGTACATTATAGGCAGGGAAAAGTATGGATGTACCTACTGTCTCAAGCTCAAAAGAAATAAATTTCTTGGTACTAAGTCTGATTTAATACACTGCCTGTTTAAGTTTGTACCCTCGTCTTTCTACATATCGTACTGTAACTAGGAAGGTTGTGAAACTTTAAACTAGTTAACCAAGATATATTCAAGATGTCAGAAAACACTCATCTAGATTACATTATGTTACCATTCTAACTTAAAACTGATCTCATGGACTCATCAAATATAGTATAGTGCGACATAAATTTGATTGTTTAAGATAATTCATTTGAGTGAGAAATTACAATTAATTGATACAACCACATGACTAGGAAAGCAACCTGTACAATGTGCGTGTTGAAAATCGCTATCCTCGGCTTCATTAATGTAGTTGTTAGGGAGGGTAAAATGGCATGTGGTAGCTGAAATAACGTTGTCATAGTCCAAAAACACGATATATTAGTAGCGACGGAAGAGTTGGGCCCTCATTAAGTTGGATTGTGAAAGGTAGTAGGTTCAATCAACTTACTAACTCTACAAATGATGTTGCTGGACCACTGTACTTAGCTTGACTAAACAAAACTATAATCTCTCAAATTTAACCCTATTAGGCAACAATATTGACTTAGTAATTGCCCCAGCGAAAAGCTAAATCATATTGAGTTGAAAAATATGAGCAAAACCAACAAACCAGAAGTCATGATGAAACTAAGTGGAAGGGAAACTAAAACAGGCATTATGTGAAAATGAATGAACCAATTAATTAGCACAATTGAGAAGACCCTGGCGGTCCGGCCTTTCACGTGAATCCCGTGCATAGCGGGAAATTAGTGCATCTTGATGACTTTTTTTTTATAAGAAGAGAGAAAAGAAGGAAAAGAAAGAGAGAGAGAGGCAAACCTTTCTTGGCCAGCAGTGTCCCAGATCTGGGCTTTGATGACTTTGGACTGAATGGAGACAGTCCTAGTCTGAAACTCTACACCAATGGTAGATTTGGAGTCAAAACAGAACTCATTCTTAGCAAACCTGGAAAGTACCTGAGTTTTCCCAACAGCAGAGTCCCCTATTACCACAATCTTAAACACATAGTCTATCTTAATATCCTCATGAACACCCCCATTCAAACCTTTCATTTCTTGCTGTTGCTTCTGATCGTCAACTATAACGCCACTCATTTCTTGGTTCATCTTGTAAACCAACTGCTGCCTGCTTCTATACACAAAAATAACTTAAGAATGATTTTGTACCAAATGATCTGTTGACTGTTGGGAGTCAGAAAGAAGAAGAAGAAAAGCTTATATTAACTCCTTTACTTTACTGGTCCGCAAAGGCTGATGCAATTGTATAGGGTGACACTGGACAGTAACCTGACATTACTCGTTTCAATTGTATCACTGAGTAAATGTGTGTATATGTCGGTCTGTGTCAAAATTTCAATTTATGGGTACAATATAGTACGATTTAATGTTCATTATATTGAAAGACTGGTTTTTTAAACTGCTTTGCCATCTCACATACTCATATATACGTTGTTTCTAAAGTGGAGTAGTAGGGTCTTAATTTCAGGCGAAATGCCCGGGAAAAATGTGACGCAATTAGCCTTTCAAGAAAGCAACTTATGATTGTCGAGGTGTGCCTTATAATTACAACCAACCTTGAACCAATTATTAAAGTTTAACTAAAGCTAAAGTTATTTGGTTAGGTATGCAACCCTACATTTGACAACAATATGTGTCCCTTGGCCAAAATAAAATGATAATAGTTGGCGGATCAAAATTTTTTAGTATATTGGTGCACTATTAAAAAAAATGAGGAAAAAATATATTAAGTGAGAATTGATCCCTATTCGTCTTGAAAATTAACTTAACATTCAATCAAGTGCATCATTCAACCTTCTTGAAAGATGGGTGTCAACATTTAATATTATACTAATTTTAGAATTCTATTGCATCAACACCAAGCTGAGGAAAGTAAAAAAATAAGTCCCTTATCTTTTAGGAGTCAGTCTAATTAAAAATATACCTGGCCAGTTTTAGATTATTTTTTTTCCCACCAAATTGAACACCTGTTGTTTTCGTTATATTTAAACCACATGGTCTAATTATGTTTAACGGAATTGTGAGCTGTTTAAACTGAACTCATGATGACTGCTCCTTATTTCATTTCTCCTAATTTGTATTTAAGAAAAAACCTAACTTTAGGATTTCAACAACAAAAGGGTGCTATTGAGGATTCTAAGGATACATCAACACTAATTCATTTGCAATGGTAGAAAGAAGCGTATAATGAGTTCAATCCGCCTCTTAGTTTCTTTAGCCTAAACAGCTCATGTGCGTCTAACGGACCAGTGCTGCCAAACATAACTAACTCAGCATGTTTTAACTATAATGAGGATCAAATGTGCTCAGTTTTGATTAATATAAAGGGCTAAAATGCTTAATTGTACATTTGAAGGATTATTTTAGACCAACCCAAAACATAAGTAACTATTTTTGCTATTTTTTCTCCAAGCTGCAACCCCTTGTATTTATTAACCTTTCATTCTGCCTCCCCTCTAATAAAAAAGGAAACTGAAAGAAAAGAATAATTGAAGCAGGGCATCCACAAGTGTGGTTAAAACAGTCAAATGGGTGCACATTTTAGAGATTAAGATTGAAATTCCATTAAAAAAAATTAGGTGAAATCTTTCCATTTATTGGAGCTTCCATGGACAGAATTATTAGTTATTTTTATTGGTGAAAGGTGATAGATATCCTGTAAATCTTCAACAGGGTTGTTTAAAAGAATAATGAAGGGGTTTTTTTTTGGGGGGTGGGGAGGGGGGGGGGGGAGGGGCGTTCTTAATGTACTGTTTCAGGCAAATTCAAATAACGACATAAATGTACCCTCATGCAATCTGATAACTCTCCGACACAATGCTATGCGCTGACGCTTTGGCGAAAGAAGTTGAGCTAGAAAAGCAAAGACAATGGCCAAAGCCCTAATATTGGGTGTCTTTTACCGAGGGCAGAGGCATGGTTAGCTTCTGTAGAACAAAGTATCATATGGTAATTGTAGATTTCCCCAATGAAGTAAAAAGTCATGATTGAGTGGTCAAAAGATAAAGTGGGAGAATCACATTTACTTCGGAACGGCCGCACACCGACACAATTATTGTCAATTTATTGTCTAAACCAAACACCTTATTGTTTACCCTAAAAAATAATAGATAATAATTAAATTTATATAAGATTTTAAGAATACACAAATTAATTCAATACAAATGATAAATTGTGTTAGATTAAACAGATAAATAATGTAATAAATTGTCAAACCAATTAGGGGGAGGGGGAGGGGGGAGGGTCTTCCCGAACTCAATAACAACTTTAATGAAATGTCTGCCTTCGATCTCGGGCTCACGATAATGAAGAACTGATAAACAAAAGTAAGAACTTTGAATCACAGAGAAAATAAGAGTATATTGCCTTGATATGCGTGTTACAATGATACCTAATGAATAGTTAGACTCCCCTTTATATAGTGGTCGGGGAGTTTTACCCTAAGTATAATTCCAAAAGAAGTAAAAATCTTTCATTTTACTAATCACTGATTTTCTGTCGATATGTGCTGAGATTCACGCCGTAATATCCGACTGGGCACGGATATCACAGTCCTTTGTTTATCGTGCTCGATTATCTGATAATGCTCTCCGAAGTTTTGGGGTTCGAATCGGGCTTGGGGGACATGGCTCTGATTCTTCCGAGGGCAGGTGTATTGCCCGGACCCCAATTCGAGGGGCTCCTTGCCCCGACTCCAGTTCCTTACAGTCATATCTCTGGTCAGTTTACTTCATCGGGAACAGAGGTGTCCAAAAGGCTTGGTTTCACCCGTATACATATATTGAGTAAGTACATACTTACGTTTATGTAGGAAATGCCATTGTCAACTTTAAGAATAACGTTAATTAGACCGGACTTTCTTGTGTAGGCCTAAAAAATATCCTTAAAAGGGAAAAAAGAAAAAGCTGGTGATTTATAGATGTAATTTTGATATTTTCGAATTGAATAATTACTACTTTGATTATGTTATCATTTTATTTAGCATTAATCAAAATGTTAAAGGTCATTAGTGTATAGAAAAAAATACGACATGACACGTGGCCGCTTAAAGAAAGGACACATGGAATACAAGATGGGGTGGTCACCGAACATAGCTGTTCCACTTGTCACCAGAAGGAATAACGATCATAAATTGAGTATTAAATGCTTTGCACCCGTTAACATTTAATACAGAATATTTTGTAGCATTAAGGATGATGGTCAGTTACAAGGAATTTAGCATTTATGTCCAACTTTACATCTTCATCAATGGCCCTCATAATTGACATTAAAGAAGGGCATGATTCTAGAACTTCCTTCCCTAGACATAGCTATAAATAGGGAGCTCAATTATTATTGTAAGGGAACGAATTTTCTGGCTAACTTACGCTATATTCTATACAGCATTTTAATACAATTTTTTTCTCTCGCTTTTGATCTTATTATTGTTGTGCCCGGAAACCTTGTTCCCGGACTCATTAGTTCTTCTGTTTCATCTACATTCTAAGGCTAAGTATTTCATTTTCATCAGTTATGTCATTGCTTTTTGGATCAAATTAATTCACTTGTCTAGAAACCACGAATAAATTCAACTGTACCATTTTTTGGGTAAACAGTTTGGCGCCCACCATGGGGCTTAGACAACCATGAAGTTAAATTGATCCTTGCCTTTTTTACTAACGTGTCTTGATTACTTTGTCTTAGCAAAAAATCACAAAAATGACAGATAACACTGTTAACGGCACACGCAGCCCTGAAATCCAAGAGGAACAACTTCATTTCGAGAATTCAATCAGTGACACTCGCAATAAGGGGAACCACGCCACACTGGTACATGACAGGCGGTTCCCTCGACAGGTTCGGGAGGCAACTCCTGATGATGCTGATGAGGAGCATGTAGCGGATGCAGTAAGGGGCCTGCAAGAGCAACAGACAGTCATTCTAGGCCATCTCACGCGACAAGATCAGGTTATGAAGGAACTAAAGCATACGCTATCAGGTGCTTCAAATAATGCGAATAGCGGAGGTCCAATTCTTCCCGAGGTTCCTGCAAACTAAACGACGCGGAGAGTCGACAAAAATACTCCCAGGGGCAAAGTTGGCTCCGACAAGGCCGGGGAGAGCAGATCTAGCCTCAACAATGATAACGACCCGTTCAAGGAGGAACTTTTACGGTTCATGAAGGAAGAAAACGCCTGCATGGATCAAATTTACGACCCCGCTACCAGTATTGAAAGGCCCAAACTCGAAGAAGTATATGCAATTACCGTACAAGCCGAGTGTAGCCCCGAAATTAATCCTGAATAGGTTCAAAATGCCTGAGGTGCCGAAGTATGACGGAACTTCAGATCCATAGGAGCACATTACCACTTACACAACAACAGTGAAAGGAAATGATTTGGCTCCTCATGAAATTGAGTTTGTGTAGCTGAACAAATTTGGTGAGACTCTCACGAGGGGAGCTATAACGTGGTTTTCACGACCCAAACTGATAGGCCGCGACGGGCACCCGGTGCCTTACTCAACCGAGTACCAACGTAACATATCTTTCTTATCATACTATCATCGGCAAATGGGCCAAACGGGCCGTCATGGGCTAACCAGAATAAACATAAGGGATTACTCAACCTGATATAAAAACTTATACATGTGACATACGGGCCTATAAGGCCAAAATGATCACTCATACACTGAACATAGGCCGACAAGGCTATACTATCTTTCATATACATGACATATGTCTACAAGTCTTTAAGAGTATATCAATACCATAAAGGTCGGGACAGGGCCCCGCCATACTAATTAATACACGTCCAAATCATACTGACCAAATAAGCAACTCCGGAGCAAATGGAGCGCACCAACACCTTCTGCTGAGTTGATAGCCTACTTGGAGGACTCTCGACCTGTCTATCGGGATCTGCGGGCATGAAACGCAGCATCCCCAGGTAAAAGGGACGTCAGTACAAATAATGTATTTAGTATGTAAGAAATGAAAATCGGTAATTAATAGACATGAGAGAAACATGGAGTGAAAGACTCGACATGTAAGTCTGAATAGCTCTGTGAATTATTTAATATTTAAAATGTCATGCATATGCATATAAATGGCATACCATGCATAGGTATATGCATTCATAACATCATCAAGCCTCTGAAGGCATCCCATCATATCATCTCGGCCACTGTGGGCAAAATCATCAACGTATACCAGCCGATCAGGTAGTGGTGCGTATATAACGCCGTAACCTTTTCCTATATCCCATATACATATTATGTACATATATACGCGTATATAATGCCATCTGGTCATGGGTCAATGTACATGTATAAATGAATGCAATGCATGAGAAGTACGTCAATAAAATCTCTCGGAACGTCATAAGACCATTATGCCTCTGATTAATATCATGAAATAAACTTTATCAACTTACGTATTTTTTGAGACCCATGAACATAGGATAGAATAATAAGACATATGGGGAATCAAGAACATAGGAACCTCTAGTATTTCTATGAATAGAGTCATTTATGGAAGTTGTGCATTTACTCGTTTTGTTTGTATCGTATAGATCATGCCAAAAGGAAAGAAGGGATAGCCTTAACATACCTGAGCCAATTCTCTTAACAATCCCTCTAACACACGTCAATTGCGACAAATCACGTAACGGCGGATCGAAGTAGGGAAAAATTCGTATGATATTCTTGAGAAAGATTGCACCGTACTCCCTTAAAATTTATAATTTACGTTGCACCTTGTAGGAGTTCATAAGAATTCCTTTGAGAATTTCCATCTGTTCTAGCAAGCTTTTCATAAGAATTCCTTTGAGAATTTTCATCCGTTCTAGCAAGCTTTTCATAAGAATTCCTTTGAAAATTTCCATCCGTTCTAGCAAGCTTTTCATAAGAATTCTTTTGAAAATTTTCATCCGTTCTACCAAGCTTTTCATAAGAATTCCTTTGAGAATTTTCATCTGTTCTAGCAAGCTTATGTATTTCCCTCTTAAATTATGTATAATAACCTCCTATCTTTGAGGTTTGTGAGCCCCCACTTTTGGGGATGACTTAGCCAATAATCTTTCTAAATATGCCACATAGTATGAAACTAAAGAGTCACTTTATCTCCCAATTTGACTTGCTGCCACGTTGGGCCATTTAGGCTTCATCCCCAATTTCTTAATTATATTGTTAATCTCCCATTAATCTATAATTAACCAATTATTCACATAATTAAGAATTATCTCAAATTACTTAAAATACTAATCACACTTTATACATCTTACTATCATGGTCATATAGTACCTTGTATGACACTAGTCCATAGATACCAGGTATTGTAGCTCAGACCGTATTTTATCCTAAATTGATAAACTTCGATTGTGATGACCCAAAAGGTCATCTTTAAATTTAATAATTAATTCTGTATTCTAAGACCTCAAAAAGCACTATTCATCATTCCCCGACTTGCGTGCGCAGTTCATAAATTTTTTCGGAAAGCTTTTATATAAAAAATTAATTAAAATGTGAAATAGAGCCTTAAAACTAAGCTGAGTTGACTTTGGTCAACATTTTGAGCAAACAGACTCGGATCAGTATTTTGACAGTTCCGGTAGGTCCGTATCGTGATTTGGGACTTGGGCGTATGCCCGCAATTTAATTTGGAGGTCCCTATCTTGAATTATCGCCAGTTGGCAAAAACTAGAAGCCTAAAGGCTTAAAGATTTTAAAGTTTGACCAATAATTGACTTTTATTGATATCGGGGTCGTATTCGAGTTCTGAAAATTTTTATAAGTCCATTATGTCATTTATGACTTGTCTGTCAAATTTGGTAAGAAACGGAGTTGATTTGACATGATTCGGACGTTCGGTTGTGAAAATAGGAGTTTTAAAGTTTTCTTGAAAATTTCATTTGATTTGGTGTCTGATTTATAGTTCTAGGCGTTATTTTGGTGTTTTGTTAGCGCGAGCGAGTTCGTATGATGATTTTGAACTGGTGTGCATGTTTGGTTTGGAGCCCCGAGGGCTCGGGTGAGTTTCGGATAGCCTACGGACCATTTGAACTTTGGAAAAATCTGGTTTTTGAGCTTCTACTATCATCTGGTGCATAGTGCTTCGTGATTGCGAAGCCATTTCCGCGATCGCGAAGAGGAAATATTGAGCCGTGAGTTTTAACCTTCGCGTTCGCGAAGATAGGCACGCTATCGCGGACGGTTAGCTCTCAGTGCACCGCGAACGCGTAGAGTGGATCGCGTCCGTGTTGAAGGAATGAAGGCAGAAGCTAGGCACGCCATTTGTGCTACGCGATCGCAAAAGTCAGTACGCGATCGCGTAAGGTTGAGAAAATGTTCTTCGCGATCGCATGACCATTTACGCGATCACATAGAGATAACATTTCGGGCAACAAAAACATGATTCGCGATCGTAAAGAATTATCAACGATCGCGAAGAGTAAAATGGACCAAGGCAGAAATTGTTCTACGCGATCGCGAACGAATTCCCGCGATCGCGATGAGTAAAAATCTGGGCAAACAGAACTTAAGTTCTAGAAATGGGATTTCTCCCCATTTTACACCATTTCCGATTTTGAGCTCGGGTAAGAAGCTTTTTGGGCGATTTTTACTGGAAAACATTAGAGTAAGTGTTCCTTATCCTATATCGATTATATTTCATAATTCCATACTCATTTACATCATGAATCCGTGAATTTATGGAAGAAAATTCAGATTTTTATAAAATCTTTCAAAAATATAAAATGAAGATTTGAAAGCCAATTCGATGTCGGAATTTGATAATTTTTATATGGTTGAACTCGTATCGGAATGGGTGTTCAGATTTCATGAGTTTTTTCAGAATTCGAGATGTGGGTCCCACTGTCGATTTTTAAAATGAATTTCGAATTTTAATCCGAAAAATTAGTAAATTCATATGGAATTAATTCATACGATTTGTATTGAGTATATTGAATTGTTTATGACTAGATTTGAGGATTTCGGACACGAATTTGCGAGGCAAAGGTTTATTGGATTCTTGAATTTGGTTGCAAAGCGAGGTAAGTGTCGTGGTTAACCTTGACTTGAGGGAGTAGGACTTATTTGTCTATTTGCTACGTGATTTAACGTGCGGGTACAACGTATATATGAGGTGACGAGTACTTATGCATTGTAATTGAGTCAAAGCATGCGGATAAAATTTGTTTATTATGAATAATTACCTATTTAATTAAGATATTCTTGTTTAAGTTTATTATTGATTATTTGATCATTATTCGTGAAATTATTATTCATTTAATTATTGTTGAATATTTTGGAAGGTGAAGTCGGTATTCTAGTATTGAATTGATTGGTGAGTCTTATGGAGGGCGTGGACCAGAATGGTATATTTCCAATGGCACCAGCCATCTCACAGTCTGGGGGAGGAGCACAAACTCCCACTGCTCCCACTCCGGAGCAGATGGCTCCCCATAATCAGGCTTCAACAGCCCCGCTAGTTGGGGTAGTTCAGCCAGTTGTTGCGGCACAGACCGATGATAGGCCCGCCATGTCTTCTGAGGCCTTATTAAGACTGGACAAGTTTACTAAGCTCTTTCTAGTTCACTTCAGTGGTGCACCTTCTGAGGACCCGTAGGACTATCTTGACCGCTGCCATGAGGTACTGCGGAACATGGGTATAGTTGAGACCAATGAGGTCGATTGTGCTGTATTTCAGATTAAGGGTTCTGCCAAGAGGTGGTGGGGATATTATACATTGACCAGACCAGTTGAATCGCCTGCATTGACCTGGGAGCAGTTTTCGCGGCTATTTCTAGAGAAATTCCTCCATATCACATTGAGAGAGGATTACCGCAGACAATTTGAGTGTCTACAGCAGGGCAGTATGACTATCACTCAGTATGAGTCCCGTTTTGTGAATCTAGCCCGACATGCTCTCCTTTTACTTCCTACTGAGGGAGAGAGAGTGAGGAGGTTTATTGAGGGACTTACTCACCCTATTAGGCTTCATATGGCAAAGGAGACCAGAAGTGAGATTTCTTTTCAGGCGGCTGCTAATGTTGCTAGGAGGATCGAGATGGTTCTTGCACAAGAGAGATGGCAGGGGTTTGATAAGAGGCCTCGTCAGTTCGGTGGGTTCAGTGGTTCCTCGTCTGGAGGCAGGGGTAATTTTGGTAGGGGTCATCCTCACAGGCCATTTCATTCAGCACTCCAAGCATCCTACAGTGCACCACCAACTCCTATCAGTGCACCTCCGATCCATAGTTTTCAGGGTGGTTACTCAGGTCGACAGGGATAATTTTAGGGTCAGCAGTAACAGCAGTCGATGTCCTGTTATACTTGTGGTGATCTAAGGCACATTGCTAGATTTTTCCCCAAGTCTCAGGGCAGCATGCAGCAGCAGGGCTCTCGTGCTATGATTCCAGCACCGGTTGCTTCACCGCCTGCTCAGCCATCTAGAGGTAGGGGTCAGGCAGATAGAGGTGGAGGTTAGACCATCAGAGGTGGAGATCAGACCGTTAGAGATGGAGGCCAGCCAGTTAGAGGCCATCCCAGGGACGCAGTTCAGAGTGGTGGGGCCCAACCCCAATTTTATGTTTTTCCAGCTAGGCTTGATGCCGAGTCATCTGATGTTGTGATCACATGTATTATTCTAGTTTGCCATAGAGATGCTTCAGTTCTATTTGATCCAGGATCTACTTATTCCTATGTGTCCTCCTATTTTGCTTCATATTTGGTTGTGCCTCGTGATTCTCTGAGTGCTTCTGTGTGTATATCTATACCGGTGGGAGACTCTGTTGTAGTAGATCATGTCTATTGTTCGTGTGTGGTTACAATTAGTAGTCTTAAGACTAGTGTGGATCTTCTACTTCTTGATATGGTAGATTTTGATGTCATCTTGGGTATGGATTGGATGTCACCTTATCATGATATATTGGATTGTCATGCCAAGATAGTTACCCTAGCCATGCCGGAATTACCTCGGTTAGAGTGGAAAGGAACTACTGTCATTCTATCACTAAGGTTATCTCTTATGTGAAAGCTCAGCGTATGGTCGAGAAGGGGTGTCTAGCTTATTTAGCTTATATTCACGATCCCAGTGCGGATGTTCCTTCTATGGATTCAGTCCCAGTTGTCCGTGAGTGTCCAGATATATTTCCTGCAGATTTGTCGGGGATGCCACCCGACAGAGATATTGATTTCTGTATTGATTTGGTTCCTAGCACCCAACCCATTTCTATCCCACCATACAGTATGGCCCCACTAGAGTTGAAAGAATTGAAGGATCAATTACAATACTTGCTTGATCAGGGATTCATTAGACCCAGTGTCTCGCCCTGGGGTGCACCAGTATTATTTGTAAAGAAGAAAGATGGTTCAATGTGAATGTGTATAGATTATCGGCAGTTGAACAAGGCTACTATCAAGAACAAGTATCCACTGCCAAGAATTGATTACTTATTCGATCATCTTCAGGGTGCCAAGGTATTTTCGAAGACCGATTTGAGGTCTGATTACCATCAGTTGAAGATTAGGGCATATGATGTCTCTAAGATAGCTTTTGGACTCGGTATGGGCATTACGAATTCCTAGTAATGTCATTTGGGCTGACAAATGCCCCAGCAGTATTTATGGATTTGATGAATCGGGTGTTCAAGCCCTATTTAGATTCTTTTGTGGTTATATTCATTGATGACATCTTGATTTACTCCAGCAGGTGAGAGAAGCATGAGTAGCATCTTCGGAGTATGCTTCAGACTTAGAAGAATAATCAGTTATATGCCAAATTTTAAAAATGTGAATTTTGGTTAAACTTAGTTGCCTTTTTGGGGCATGTTGTATCGGCAGAAGGCATAAAAGTGGATCCTAAGAAATTGAGTCTATTCAGAATTGGCCTAGACCTACTTCAGTTACAGAGATCTGGAGTTTTCTAGGTTTGGCAGGTTATTATCGTCGGTTCGTGGAGGGGTTTTCATCTATAGCAAGCCCATTGACCAGACTAACCCAGAAAGGTGTTCCATTCAGATGGTCAGACGAGTATGAGTTGAGCTTTCAGAAGCTCAAGACTGCTTTGACTACGGCACCATTGTTAGTATTACCTACAGGTTCAGGATCTTATACGGTGTATTGTGATGCATCTCGCGTTAGGCTTGGTGCAGTATTGATGTAAGATGGCAGGGTGATTGCATATACGTCGCGGCATTTGCAAGTTCATAAGAAGAATTATCATGTTCATGACTTAGAATTAGCAGCCATTGTTCATGCGCTAAAAATTTAGAGGCATTACCTCCACGGTGTCTCGTGTGAGGTATTTACTGATCATCGTAGCTTTAGTATCTGTTCAAACAAAAAGATCTTAATTTGAGGTAGAGAAGATGGTTGGAGTTGTTGAAAGACTATGATATCACCATTTTGTATCACCCCGGAAAGGCTAATGTGGTGGCCGATGCTTTGAGTAGAAAGGTTGTGAGTATGGGTAGCCTTTCTTATATTCCGGTTGGTGAGAGACCATTAGTTGCAGATGTCCAAACTTTGGCTAATCAGTTTGTAAGGTTAGATATTTCAGAGCCCAATCGGGTTCTAGCTTGCACAATCGCTCAGTCTTCTTTATATGAGCGCATCAGAGGGTGACAATATGATGATCCTCATTTACTTGTCCTTGAGGACAAGGTGCGGCACGGTGATGCCAAACAGGTTGTTGTGGGGGAAGATGGAGTCCTGCGAATATAGGGTCGTATTTGTGTGCCTAATGTGGATGGGCTTCGTGAATTAATTCTGGAAGAGTCCCACAATTCCAGGTATTCTATTCATCCAGGTGACGCTAAAATGTATCAAGATTTGCGGCAACATTATTGGTGGAGGAGAATGAAGAAAGATATAGTGGAATATGTAGCTCGGTGTCTAAATTGTCAGCAAGTCAAGTACGAGCATTAGAGACCTGGTGGTTTGCTTCAGAAGTTAGAAATTCCTAAGTGGAAGTGGGAGCGTATCACTATGGATTTTGTTGTTGGGATCCCATGGACTCAGAGAAAATTTGACGTAGTTTGGGTCATTATGGACCGGTTGAGCAAGTCGGTACATTTCATTCCAATGGCAGTTACCTATTCTTCAGAGCGGTTAGTTGAAATTTACATTCGTGAGATTGTCCGCCTTCACGGTGTGCCCGTGTTTATTATTTCAGATAGAGGTACGCAGTATACCTCACACTCCTGGAGAGTTGTACAACGTGAGTTAGACACGCGGGTTGAGTTGAGCACAATTCATTCACAGATAGACGAACAGTCAGAGCACACCATTCAGATATTGGAAGATATGCTTCGCGCTTGTGTTATAGACTTTGAAGGTTCTTGGGATCAGTTCTTACCACTTGAGGAGTTTGCTTATAATGATAGCTACCAGTCGAGCATTCAGATGGCTCCATATGAGGCATTACACGGAAGGCGATACCGATTGCCAGTTGGCTAATTTGAACCGGGAGAGGCTCGGTTGTTGGGTACCGATTTGGTACAGGATGACTTGGATAAGGTCAAGGTTATTCAGGATCGACTTCGCACAGCTCAGTCTAGGCAAAAGAGTTATGCCAACCGTAAAGTTCGTGATATTGCATTCATGGTTGGAGAAAGAGTATTGCTCCGGGTTTCACTTATGAAAGGTGTAATGAATTTCGGAAAGAAGGGCAAGTTGAGCCTTATGTATATAGGACCCTCCGAAATTCTTGAAAGTGTGGGCGAGGTAGCCTACAGGCTTGCATTACCACCTAGTTTATCAGCGGTTCATCCGGTGTTCCATGTGTCTATGCTCCGAAAATATAATGGTGATCTGTCCCATGTGTTAGAGTTCAGCTCAGTCCAATTGGACAAAGATTTGACTTATGAAGAGGAGCCGGTAGCTATTCTAGCCCGGCAGGTCCGACAGTTGAGGTCTAAAAGTTATCCTTCAGTTCGGGTGCAATGGAGAGGTCGACCAATTGAGACAACTACCTGGAAGTCTGAGTCGGACATGCAGAGTAAATATCCACACCTTTTCACCAGCTCAGGTACTTTTTCTAATTCCGTTCGAGGACGAACGTTTGTTTTAGAGGTGGAGAATATGATGACCCAAAAGGTCATCTTTAAATTTAATAATTAATTATGTGTTCTAAGACCTCGAAAAGCACTATTCATCATTCCTCGACTTGCATGCATAGTCCGTAAATATTTTTGAAAAGTTTTTATGTGAAAAATTGATTAAAATGTAAAATAGAGCCTTAAAACTCAACTGAGTTGAATTTGGTCAATATTTTGAGCAAACGGACTTGGATCAGTATTTTGACAGTTTTGTTAGGTCCGTATCGTGATTTGGGACTTGGGCGTATACCCGAAATTTAATTTGGAGGTCCCTAACTTGAATTATTACCAGTTGGCGAAAACTAAAAGCCTAAAGGCTTAAAAATTTCAAAGTTTGACAAAAAATTGACTTTTATTGATATCGGGGTCGGATTCGAGTTCTGGAAATTTTCATAAGTCCGTTATGTCATTTATGACTTGTCTGTCGAATTTGGTGAGAAACAAGGTTGATTTGACATGATTCGGACGTTCGGTTGTGATAATAGAAGTTTTAAAGTTTTCTTAAAAATTTCATTTGATTTGGTGTCTGATTCATAGTTCTAGGCGTTATTTTGGTGTTTTGTTCATGCGAGCGAGTTCGTATGAGGTTTTTGGACTGGTATGCATGATTGGTTTGGAGCCCCGAGGGCTCGGGTGAGTTTCGGATAGCCTACAGACCATTTGAACTTTGGAAAAATCTAGTTTTTGAGCTGCTGCTGTCATCGGGTGCATGGTGCTTCGCGATCGTGAAGCCATTTCCGCGATCACGAAGAGGAAATTTTGAGCCGTGAGTTTTACCCTTCGCGTTCGCGAAGATAGGCACGCGATCGCGGACGGTTAGCTCCTAGTGCACCGCGAACGCGTAGAGTGGATTGCATCCGTGTAGAAGGAATGAAGGCAGAAGTTGGGCACGCCATTTGTGCTACGCGATCGCAAAAGTCAGTATGTGATCACACAAGGTTGATAAAATGTTCTTCGCGATCGCATGACCATTCACGCGATCGCGTAAAGATAAAATTCTAGGCAACAAAAACATGATTCGCGATCGTAAAGAATTATCCGCGATCGCGAAGAGTAAAATGGACCTAGGGAAAAATTATTCTACACGATCGCGAATGAATTCCCGCGATCGCGATGAGTAAAAATCTGGGCAAACAGAACTTAAGTTCTAGAAATGGGATTTCGCCCCATTTTCCATAATTTTTGATTTTGAGCTCGGGTAAGAAGCTTTTTGGGCGATTTTTACGGGAAAATATTGGAGTAGGTGTTTCTTATCCTATATTAATTATATTTCATAATTCTATACTCATTTACATCATGAATCCGTGAATTTATGGAAGAAAAATCAGATTTTTATAAAATCTTTCAAAAATATAAAATGAAGATTTGAAAGCCAATCCGATGTCGGAATTTGATAATTTTTGTATGGTTGAACTCGTATCGGAACGGGTGTTCGGATTTCGTGAGTTTTTTCGAGATTAGATACGTGGGTCCCATTGTCAATTTTTAAAATAAATTTTGGATTTTAATCCGAAAAATTAGTAAATTCATATGGAATTAATTCATACGATTTGTATTGAGTATATTGAATTGTTTATGATTAGATTTGAGGATTTCGAATACGAATTCGCGAGGCAAAGATTTATTGGATTCTTGAATTTGGTTGCAAAACGAGGTAAGTGTCGTGGTTAACCTTGACTTGAGGGTGTAGGACTTATTTGTCTATTTGCTACGTGATGTAACGTGCAGGTACAACGTATATGTGAGGTGACGAGTACTTATGCGTTGTGGTTGAGTCAAAGTATGTGGGTGAAATTTGTTTATTATGAATAATTTTCTATTTAATTAAGATATTCTTGTTTAAGTTTATTATTGATTATTTGATCATTATTCGTGAAATTATTATTCATTTAATTATTGTTGAATATTTTGGAAGGTGAAGTCGATATTCTGGTATTGAATTGATTGAAAAGTGCATATCCCCGCATTTAAATACGTTTCCAAATTTATATTATTATTTTTATGGTAAGGAAGAGTGTAAAAGCACGAAGAGTGATACCGTGCCATTTTTATTATTTATAATATCATTGTCATGGTAAAGAAGAGTGTAAAAGCACGAAGGGTATTGCCGTACCATTCGTGAGTGTAAAAGCAAGAAGGGTGTTGCCGTGCCATTTGTGAGTGTAAAAGCACGAAGGGTGATGCCGTGCCAAATGAGAGTAAAAGCATGAAGGGTGGTGCCGTGCCCTTTTCTTATTATCAATTGCTTATTTTATTGTTGATAAATTAAATGGCTGCTAAGTGATACTTCTCCTGCTGAAATTATTATATCATTCCCCTTCGCATGTTCCCTCCCAATTTATAAATTGTTATTTGTTGTATTATTATTACTTTGTATTTGTATATACTTGTACATGTGGTTTACATACGTGTCTTGTCATAGCCTCGTCACTACTTCGTCGAGGTTAGGTTGCACTTACCAGTACATGGGGTCGGTTGTACAGATACTACAATCTGCACTTTTTGTGCAGATTTTGGAGTTGGTCCCAATAGCGTACCATAGACGTGCTCGGATTTAGCTACTCAGAAGAGACTTGAGGTATAACTGCACAGCGTTCGCAGTTCTGAAGACTCCTTCTATTTTATCTCACAGGTGTATTATCTTTCAAACAACTTGAATTTTATTCAAATCTTTATTTGTATTATTCTAGTAGCTCGTGCACTTGTGACACCATATTCGGGGGATGTATTTTGATAATTCGGTATTTATAGTCTTCCGCACTTTGTTTCAGTAATTGATTTCTATTTAATTAAATTTTCTTAAAAATAGTTAAAATTATTTTAACGTTGGTTTGCCTAGCAAGTGAAATGTTAGGCGCCATCACGATCCTGAAGGTTGGATATTTCGGGTCGTGACATCGACAAAACTCACTTGTTTGAAATAGCACAATACTTATAACCTCAAAAATAATCTCATTCCCGAGTTTACGTCGATTAACTTACGATGAAACTTTAACGTACGAAAATACGGGATGTAACATCTCATTTCCGAGCTTATATCAATTTACTTATGGTGTACTTTCACGTACGAAAACATGGGGTGTAACATCATTCCCCTCTTTGGAATATTCGCCCTCGAATGTTGACTGATGCACTTATCATTTTCATAACCTATGTTTTCCGAATGCTTTAGCACTCTCCTTGCCATCTAGGCAACTATTCTGTGAATAAATCCAAAAGCCAGGGCTTCCCCCCCCCCCCCTTTAGGTCTCTTTCTCACACCACAACTTGTGGTCAAAAATTTTCCAATCTTGTAACTGTTGTTATCTTCTATCATGCAGCATGTATGACTTTTTCTTTGTATATGCGCCTATGCGACTCTTTCCTCCAGCTTTTAGCCAATCTCTAGGCCTCACTTTGTGAACATATATAGAATTATGACAAGCTATCCCTCTGGGCGTCTATGGGTATACTGAAGTTCTTCGCTCGGTACTTTGTCGAACTTACGAATATTGCCATATCTTATTTTATAGACCCGGTTATCCATCTGTATGACTTTACTGTATCTAGGTAGGCCAACTATACCATAACTCTTACCTCAATTTATCGTTATTGAGGTCTGCTACCACACTCCAGGTTACTCTCGTTGCTTATCCTATATGAATAAATCTAAGTCCTTTAATGCTTCTTCGTTACTGTTCATCTTAAGAATGGCAGCCTGATCTCATCTCATACTGTTGTAACTTTTATTCATCCATTGTTGATTCACCTCAATATTGATCTACAATCTACCACTGATAACTTGAAACTTCTTACGTAATATATTGCCATTAGGGCTTATGTCTCATCGGGGGATATCTGAAGTAATTAGACTGATCCACCTGGAGGCGATACTATACTTCCATAACCGTATTTCATAGCATCCTAATGTGATTCACTTTACATGGGTATTTTAATTCCGTATAATTCATGAAATCTCCTTTTTTTATTCAAATCATTACTCAATCGAAGGCCCAAACGGCATCCTTTATCTTTCACAATTACACCCTCATTCTACTACCAGGGCAGATTTCTCTTCTAAATGCCACTATTAGTCTTAGACTCCTTTGAGTTCATTCAGGATATACTGGACTTCCTATAACTTATAGAAACCATCAGCTCTCTTATTTTCTTGGGCTTAATGCCGAGGACTTATCCATTTTTGTCACCTTCTCACTTGCCTTTTCTTATCCTTACTCCTGTCTTCCTAAAACCTTGTCGCTCTACCATACTTTAGCTTGCGAGCTACACATATCTAATTATACTACTTGCAACCTTTCTTCAACTTGCTTGCCCCATAGATTTCCTTATGTTATTCTGGAACATCAAGCGAGAGATCACATCATCTCTAACTCTTCTTTACTCTCTTGACTAGGCCTCTTGATACCTAGAAACCATAGGCTGGAAGATATGCCACTGACGCTACCGCTATCATTCCTGGATACTGAGTCTCAACGCTTCTGGCCTTCTATCTAAAGTATGGACTATTCACAACCTTCTGCATTTGAGTATCCCGTACGTTGTTCACCTTTACCTTACTTACATCTTCTATCTCTCTCATGACCTCATTTCCACATAGGTATAATTCACATCCACAACTCGAAGCTCTATTATAATACTTGCACCTCTGCTGCATACACAATCCGGTGGGAGCTTCATACTGACTTTTCATGAGGCTGATATTCTTCTAACTGGCTTTATCGTAGAGTCGTTATAGAATATGGCTACTGTACTATCTCTCTTGTACCTCTGATATTAAGGGTGATCCTGCAATGTTCTCAATCACGATTTCTATAATTTTCTGGGTCCAACAATCAGACTCCTAATTTACTTGGTTGATATAACTCTTTAGTTTCTTCTTCCTTCTGATCAGCCTTCATGTAGGCTTAAGCTATCTTCCGATCTGCGGCTCCTGGTATTAGTTATTACTTTAGCCTTTCATGGGCGCTATGGAATATCCATGATACAATCTTCTAACAAATCAATCCTTTGTCTATGACCTGGACTCAATTCTTTCTTTTAACTTATATCGGAGTCTTCTACGGCTGTATGATTATCAATATATATGTTGCATGGATAATACTCTGAAACCTTAAGTGCATTTATAACGTAACTAACTCTGGATCATTGATCAAATAATTCATTTCATTCTTTCTCAGCTTTCTCTAAATGTAAGCAATTACTTTTCCTGGTCGTACTGCCATTTGTTGCATGAATACCTTGCTTATCTTAGTGCCCACACATATTAGAATTCCATACAACCCATATGATCTTGAATATCACCTTTTGATTTTTTTCTTCTTCTTGTTCATTAGCCACGATAGGTGCCACTTTCTTATGGAGTGCATACGATGTTGTTGTGAGGCTGTTGTCACAAGACCATTTCCTCTTTCGGTCACTGTGCTTAGGTTAAAGCCTTCGTCCTTATTCCCTCAACTAGTCTTTCGTTCTAGTATTTAGGGAGGAACCTCTGACTCTTGTAAAGTTGCGAGCTTACTACATCGTATACTCGACGGAATGTTTTTGATATTCTTCCTCACCTATAATTATCCGTAGTTACTTACCTCCACACCCTTGTGCTTGTAGGGTTGCTTCTGAACTGATATATTGACTGTCTTCCCAGTGGCACTCTCTTTTATTCCCGTAACACTCATACGGTACCTTTGACTACCCCAACTCCTATCTGAATATATCTTAATTATTACAATGTCAAAATTGTGAGGCTGAATTCACTATATTGGGTTTTACTATGTTTATCTTGCACGATCTGTTGATTTGTCTGTATCCTCTTGTCTAGCCATAACTAGACTCTTCCTGAATCAACTACTAACTACTCGTTGGCCCATTCTCATATGCGTAATATTTCTTGGGTTATTTTCATTGTCTTAACTTACCTCACGCACTGGATCCTTATTTATCAATAACAACCCGGGCAGGAACCCTTACTTCTTTTCCTTGACGTCGTGCTTGTATAATGTTCTCGAATCGTAGCATATCTATAGGATTCGGATAAGTGCAATCTCATTCCTTTCTCATTTTTATCGCATTCTTCCTTTACCATTCCATAGTTACTAGAACCACTTAATTCTGACTTGATGCCACATCACTCCATATTCCCCCCCTTTAGGGGAGTACTAAGATTTAGTGCTACGACGATCTACCTATAGATGTTTTACCTCTTCATCTTTGGCGTCTTTTCACATCATCGATGACCCTTACTCGCCTTGCAGTAATCCTTCTATACCAAGGATAACGAAATTCCTTATTCGCGAGGGTGACACTTAGTGTAACTAGCACATACAGTCCCTTAAGCTTAACTTTGCTCACCTTGCTTGCTTTAGGGAAGCGTCTTCTTGAATGACCTTTAAAGGTTATTCTTTTTTCATCCATTCTATTATCGCCAGAACGCAATCTCTAAAATTCTCATGATGCTGACTATTATCAAATTATTCAGTCCCTAATTCATGTTTAGTTTATCTTGTTCACCAGTCCATACTGATTTCTATTACTCTAGGGTCTAGATTTTCCTTCTGTTAATCACGTTAGAGTCACGAACTTATTTCTCGAAATGAAGATATGACTTTATGGCCTATACTCTTTTGTTGTCTCAAGGCCTGTCACCTCTCGTCTTTTCCTTCACTTGACTATAGACTCTGTAATACTGTCATTTTTTTAATCTATCGTTGTCATCCATGTATCACATCTTACTCATAATGCTTCATTATCTCTCTTTTTATCTTCCTGCTAATATTTCTGTCTATCACCTTATTCTGAAAACTTTAACAAGACATTCTTTTGCTTTTAGCTCCCCTTTGCTCCATCCACTGGCTCTTCGGGTTGCCTAACATTCTCTCCCTACTAGGGACGGGAGCCACACTAAGGTAATATTTATCCCTTCCAGGCTTCCAGTGCCTATATTTGTAGTACTCATATCTAGCTGTACTATTTTAGAGTGCACCATCTGGGTGTCTCACAAGGAGATCTATTAACACATTTGCAATATCCTTCGGAAATGTCAACTAACGCAAACAAACAATCCATCCACCATTTTGGGTCACTCTAACCCCAGCCGGATCCTGATATCCGTCCTTCTCTTATACTACTTTTGTTAGCTACCATAGGACATAAATGAGATGGATGTGGCCAATTATGTATACCTCTGTTATTGTTGAAGGTAACTCAAAAGGCTTATATTCCTCTGCCTGAATTGTAAATACTGATAATCTTCATTAACTGAGAGCCTTGTACCCTTCTTCATCTTGCTTATTTTACTTGTTCAAACTTGTATCTATCTTCTGAATCTCTCATTGCCTTTCACCATAGGGGTTGATAGATATTCATGCCTTAGGGCTCCTTAACAAGGAGCTTACACGTCTTAGTGCATACATGTTCTGATGAAGACCTCACATTTATCCATCATAAGCATGATGCAAAAATCGAGTTCCTCTGACTCAACTCTTCCACAGCTATATCTCTTACCAACCAACTTTCTGGATGAAGGTATCGTCTTATTACGAATAACATAGAGTTTAGGAGTTTGAATTCTTATAAGTGAGCTCTACCACACGATTTAGAGTAAGAAGAAAGAGTAACAGTCCTAAATGCCCTGTAGCCTCCTGCTTATAAGTGTTGTGCACAACACACCCATAAATAAGACTCTACTAGACACGGCTTGTAGACTCCCTAGGACAGAACTACTCTGATACCACTTTTATCACGACCCAAACCGATGGACCGCGATGGGCACCCGGTGCCTTACTCAACCGAGTACCAATGTAACATATCTTTCTTATCATACTATCATTGGCAAATAGGCCAAACAGGCCGTCATGGGCTAACCAGAATAAACATAAGGGATTACTCAATATAGGACGACCCAACCTGATATGAAAACTTATACATGTGACATACGGGCCTATAAGGCCAAAATGATCACTCGTACACTGAACATAGGCCGACAAGGCCATACTATCTTTCATATACATGACATATGTCTACAAGACTCTAAGAGTAGATCAATACCATAAAGGTCGGGACAGGGCCCCACCATACTAATCAATACACGTCCAAATCGTACTGACTAAATAAGCAATTCCGGAGCAAATGGAGCGCACCAACACCTTCCGCTGAGCTGATAGCCTACTTGGAGGACTCTCGACCTGTCTATCGGGACCTGCGGGCATGAAACGCAGCATCCCCAGGAAAAAGAGACATCAGTACAAATAATGTACCGAGTATGTAAGAAATAAAAATCGGTAAATAATAGACATGAGAGAAACATAGAGTAAAAGACTCGACATGTACCTCTGCATAGCTCTGTGAATCATTTCATTTTTTTTATGTCATGCATATGCATATAAATGTCATATCATGCATAAGTATATGCGTTCATAACATCATCAAGCCTCTGAGGGCATCCCATCATATCATCTCGGCCACTGTGGGCAAAATCACCAACGTATACCAGCTGATCAGGTGGTGGTGCATATATAACGTCATAATTTTTTTATATACATATCTCATACACATATAATATACATATATACATGTATATAACGCCATCTGGTCATGGGTCAATATACATGTATAAATAAATGTAATGCATGAGAAGTACGTCAATAAAATCTCTCGGAACGTCATAAGACCATTATGCCTTTGATTAATATCATGAAATAAACTTTATCAACTTATGTATTTTCTGAGACTCACGAACAAATGATAGAATAATAAGACATATGGAGAATCAAGAACATAGGAATCTCTAGTATTTCTATGAATAGAGTCATTTATGGAAGTTGTGCATTTACTCGTTTTGTTTGTATCGTATGGATCATGCCAAAAGGAAAGACGGGATAGCCTTAATATACCTGAGCCGATTCTCTTGACAATCCCTCTAACACACATCAATTGCGACAAATCATGTAATGGTGGATCGAAGTAGGGAAAAATCCGTACGATATTCTTGAGAAAGATTGCACCGTACTCCCTTAAAATTTGCAATTCACGTTGCACCTTGTAGGAGTTCATAAGAATTCCTTTGAGAATTTCCATCCATTCTATCAAGCTTTTCATAATAATTCCTTTGAAAATTTCCATCCGTTCTAGCAAGCATTTCATAAGAATTCCTTTGAAAATTTCCATCCGTTCTAGCAAGCTTTTCATAAGAATTCCTTTGAGAATTTCTATCTGTTCTAGCAAGCTTATGTATTTCCCTCGTAAATTATGTATAATAACCTTTTTACTTTGAGGTTTGTGGGCCCCCACTTTTGGGGATGACTTAGCCAATAATCTTTCTAAATATGCCACATAGTATGCAACTGAAGAGTCATTTTATCTCCTAATTTGACTTGCTGCCACGTTGGGCCCTTTAGGCTTCATCCCCAATTTCATAATTACATTGTTAATCTCTCACTAATCCATAATTAACCAATTATCCACATAATTAAGAATTATCTCAAATTACTTTAAATACTACTCACACTTTATACATCTTACTATCATGGTCATGTGGTACTTTGTATGGCACTAGTCCATAGATACCGGGTATTATAGCTCGGACCGTATTTTATCCTAAATTGACAAACTTCGACGAAACTCACTTGTTTGAAATAGCATAATACTTATAACCTCAAAAATAATCTCATTCTCGAGCTTACGTCGATTAACTTACGACAAAACATTAACGTCCAAAAATGCAGGATGTAACATCTCATTTCTGAGCTTATATCAATTTACTTATGGCATACTTTCACGTATGAAAACATGGGGTGTAACAATGGTATTCACTATTGCCCGAGCATTCCATAGATTCTTTGTGATGCTCGTGGATCTTTTATCAAGGCTCATGCCGGTGCCAGAAAGGCACAGGCCTGAAAGGCCGACATATTCAGGATCGTGCAGGGAGAATTCGAGTTAGTACGAGAGTTCGTTACCCGGTTCTAGAAGGAAAGGATGTTGCTATCGACAGTCCCGGATGAATGGGCAGCTGAAGCGTTCACCAAAGGTTTAAATTCGAGAAGTTCGGACGCTTCCCAGAAGTTGAAGGAATGTCTGCTCAAGTTCCAAGCGATGACTTGGGCAGATGTCCACAACCGGTACGAGTCGAAAATAAGGATCGAAGATGACCAGGTTGGCTTTCCATCATCGACCAAAGGAAGGGAGAAGAACAGAGAAAAAATGAAAGATGATATTGGCATGGATAGACGGACTTCGAGGGGGCGGTTTTTGCCCTACGAGCGAAAAGAAGGTCGTGGCAGGAACTTATGGACAACAGACGGGTTCACTATTGATAGAAGGTCGATCGTGGCCGGAACAATAGATTGCTGTAGGACGGAGAAATCTCGGCGTCGCGAGATTCTTCTTACCCAAAGTTATCAGAATATAAATTCAATGTTAGTGTCATAGAGTTGGTGTCAGTCATGAGGAATATCAAAGAGGCACGATTCCCAAGACCTATAAAATCCGATCCCAACCAGAGGGATCCCAATTTATGGTGTGAATACCATAGCACTAACGGCCACCAGACTGGGGGCTGATGACACATCCGGAAAGAAGTGGCAATGCTATTAAAGAATGGTCACCTCAGAGAATTCTTGAGTGGTCAAGCTAAAAATAAATATGGTCGGAACAGGGGTAACGCAAAAACCTCAAACGCGGGAGAGGAACCTCCACGCCAAACGATCAACATGATCTTCAGAGAGAATGAGATTAATGGAGTCACCTTTTCAGTAGCAAATAAGACAAAAGTATCGATAACTCATAGTAAAAGGCTTCGAGAAGACGATATCACATTCATGGACGAAGATATGGACGGATTACTACTGCTGCACAATGATGCACTAGTAATTTCTTTAAATGTGTTAGATTTTAAAATTAAATGTGTTTTAGTGGATCCAGGAAGTTCAGCTAATAGCATACAATAGAGAGTACTGGAGCAAGCTAAACTCACTGGAAGCAATATCCCGGCAATGAAACTCCTCGCCGGATTCAACCTCGCAAGCGTGACAACCCAGGGAGAAATTTTGCTGCTCACGAACGCTGAGAGAGTAATGAAGGCAACACTCTTCGAAGTAGTAAATGGAGACAAGGGGTATAACATCATCTTGGGAAGACCAAGGTTGCACGAGATGAAAGTCGTGCCTTCAACATATCACCAATTGTTAAAATTTCTGACACCCAAGGGGATCAAACAGATAAGGGGTGATCAACCGACAGCAAGGGAGATGAATGCAATTTCGGTTTCCAGTAGCAAAGGAAAGAAACGTACGATATAGCAATTACTAAAAATGGCAGCTGCCCCCGAACCAGAGGAAGATAACCCAGGATGAAAGAGTCAGAACAATATCAGGTACCAAGGTATTTTCAAGTACCGGAAGAGACGGACGCGATGAAATCTACGGGAGAAGAACTAGAGCAGATTGTATTATTTTAATTCCTAGAAAGGAAAATCAATTTGGGAATAGGACTGCACCCAGAACTCAGGTCTGCTTTTATTGAATTCCTTAAACCTAACGTCGACTATTTTGCATGGTCGCACGAGGATATGACAGGAATCACAACGGAGATAGCTGTACACAAGTTAGGCTTGGATTCCAACATACCTCCGGTGAGGCAAAAGAAGCGCCCTATTGATGAAGCAAGGAATAAATTTGTCAAAGAAGAGGTAACTCGTTTACTTAAGATTGGTTTAATCCGAGAGGTAAGGTATCCGGACTAGCTAGCCAATGTAGTAGTAGTACCTAAAAAAAATAATTTTGCATGTGCGTAGATTATAAGGATCTTAATAAGGAGTGCCCGAAAGACTCATTCCTATTGCCAAATATCGATCAGATGATTGATGCTACGACCGGGCACGAGTTAATGAGTTTCCTCGATGCTTATTCTAGGTACAATCAAATCAAGATGAACCCAGAAGACCAGGAAAATACTTTATTTATAACAACTTTGGTATATATTGTTACAATGTGATGCCCTTCGGGCTAAAAAATGCCGGAGCCACTTATCAACGGATCGTGAATAAGATGTTCGAACAAAAAATAGGAAAGACTATGGAAGTATATATAGACGATATGCTCGTTAAGTCTTTGAATACAGGTGACCACTTGAAGCATTTGCAAGAAACATTCAACATCCCGAGGGAGAACAATATGAAACTTAACCCCGAGAAGTGTGTGTTTGGGGTCAGTTCGGGTAAGTTTCTAGGATTATTGGTCTCACAAAGGGGAATTGAGGTAAATCCCGACAAAATCAAGGCCATATAGGACATCCCGAATCAATTGTCTAACGTAAAAGAAGTTCAGAGGCTTACAAGAAGATTGGCAGCTTTGAGCAGGTTCATATCCCTTTCATTAAAAAAATATCATCGCTTCTTCACACTACTTAAAAAGAAAAACAATTTTGAATGGACACCGGAGTGTCAGCAAGCCTTGAAGGATTTGAGGAAATATTTGTCAAGCCCTCCGTTGCTCTCAAAACCAAAAGAAGGTGAAACGTTTCTAGTCTAACTCGCGGTTTCAGAAGTTGCGGTAAGTGCAGTTTTAGTTTGAGAGGACGAAGGTACGCAATCTCCCATTTATTACGTTAGCAAAATTTTAACTAGAGCAGAAATTCATACCCACATCTGGAAAAACTGGCCTTAGCTCTCGTAGTCGCCGCTCAGAAGCTGAGGTCGTATTTCTAATGCCACCCGATAGCTTTGGTGACTACTTTCCCTCCGAGGAATATCCTCCATAAATCCGAGCTCTCGGGTAGGATGGCCAAATGGGTTGTCGAAATGAGCGAATTCAATATAGATTATAAATCGATGACTGTAATTAAGTCGCAAGTCTTGGCCGACTTCAGTCCGGGACAATTGCCTCTGGTAGCTAAGGAGGAAATAATGGTGTCAGAATCAACATCGGGAGTTTGGGCCTTATTTACGGATGGAGCGTCAAACGTAAAAGTGTCTGGGCTCGGAATAGTCTTAATCATGCCTTTGGGGGAAATCTTAAGGCAAGCCATCAAAACGATTCCTTTAACTAACAATGAAGCAGAGTACGAAGCTTTGATTGCAGGGCTCGAATTAGCCAGGGGACTTGACTCCAAAGTCATCGAAATCAAATATGATTCGCAGTTGGTGGTAAATCAGGTCTACGGAATTTTTGACACCAAAGAGGAATGTATGCAACAATACGTGGTAAAGGTTCAGGCTCTATTGGAACGATTCTGGGAGTGGTCAATAACTCATCATCCCAAGGGAAGATAACGCGGAAGCAAAATAAATTAGCAAATTTGGGCTCATAAACAGAAATCCAAGGATCGGAATCAGGGACGGTAGTACAACTGATGAACTCAGTCTTAGACACAGATTACTATGAGGTAAATTCGACTAGTTTGGTCTGAGACTGGAGAAACAAAATAATCGATTATCTCGAGCATGGAAAGTTGCCCGAAGACCCCAAAGTATCAAGAGTGTTGCGCGCCAAAGATGCACATTATAGCTTCAAAAAAGGCCAATTGTACAGAAAATACTTTCAAGGCCCGTTGGTCCGGTGCCTAGGAGCATCAAAAGCTAACTATGTCATGAGAGGAGTCGATGAAGGGATATGCGGCAACCATTCGGGTGCAGATTCTTTGGTGCTCAAATTAGTTCGGGTAGGATATTACTGGGCCCATATGGAATAAGATGCCAAAGACTTCGTACGACAATGTGATAAGTGCCAACGCTGCGCACCACTATTACATCAGCCGGCAGAACTCTTACATTCGGATTTGTCCCCGTGGCCATTGGTTTTCTGTCTCCTTATAACTCAAGGATACAGTGGTACGAGCCTATAGAACTCAAATAAGCTTCTTGAAATGGGTGATGGATATCGTCGGACCACTGCCACCGGCTCCTGGAAAGGTAAGGTTTCTTTTTATTTTGACTGACTATTTTTCTAAATAGGTGGAAGCAGGTCCTTACCAGAATATCGGAGAATACGAAGTGGTTGACTTCCTATGAAAAATTTTAATTTACAGGTTTAGAATACCAAAAGATATTGCATGCGACAATGGGCCACAGTTTATTGGCGCAAAAGTTACAAAGTTCCTTGAAGATAAAGAGGATTACCTCTTAACCTTATCATCCCAGTGAAAATGGTCAAGCGGAGTCAATAAACAAAGTGATTATTCAAAACCTCAAGAAAAGGTTGGAAGCAGCAAAAGGTAATTGGCTCGAAGAATTACCTGGGGTTCTATGGGCCTACCGAACAACGGTCAAGATAAGCATGAGAGAGACCCCATTTTCCCTTGTATACGGTGCAGACGCTTTGATATCGATGGAAATGGAGGAACCAACCTAAGGTATTTCGAGGCGAGCGAAGAATCGAACAACGAAGCAATGGTAATCAACTTGGAGATGCTCGAGGAACGCAGGGACTTGGCGCATGTCAGAATGGATGCCCAAAAGCAGAGAATGGAGCGATATTATAATCGAAGAGCCAACCTCCGATATTTCAAAGTAGGAGACTTGGTCTTGAGGAAGGTAACTCAAAACATCCGGGAACTCAAAGCGGGAAAGTTATGCCTAACATGGGAAGGCCCTTACCGATTTTCAGCTAGCACTGGGAAAGGATCATACGAGTTGGAGAACCAAAACGGAGACAAGTTGCCCAACAACTGGAACGTGTCTCACCTCAAAAGATATTACTGCTAACAAAAAACAATCAAACGGAAAGTATGTGCTGCACTCTTTTTCCCTTCGTTTAGTTTTTGTCCCAATTGGGTTTTTCTGGCAAGGTTTTTAATGAGGCAGTGACAAAAAGCACACTACGAAGACAACAGTGATAAGACCTTTCATAACAAGGCAAACGAATAATTTTCCATTTGGGGACGATTAGATAATCTTGGATTCGATAACAAATTCCCACCGGAAGTTAAGTTTGCTACCGAACGTAGGTTACCCGACCGTTCACAAGCACAAACCAGTAGAGGACTGTTAGGTATTCTTTCGCTCGATAGCATGGGTTCCTAAGGGGAAACAAAGATATGTTGCCGAGTGAAGGATTATCCAGTAATTCATTGGTGGGAGTTTCGAAGATATAAGACTTCCAGTGTTCCAATTCACATTCTTTGCATTCGAACACTAGGGGGAATGATATGAGGATACGGCAACACTGAATGCCACATCAACCGGAAAACAAAAATCCGGAACATAATACATCATCGGGATCGGGGACTGCGCAACCAGCCCCGTAGAAATAAGTTGTACAAGATAGTCACAAGTCATGACAATTTATTTATAGCCACAAGTCATGACAATTTCTATTCTGCATAGCAAAATGCTTATGTACTTTTGAAAATAGAAGGAATTAAATGAAATGAAATTCTTTTGTTTTTATATTATTTCTTGTCTGAACGATGATTAATTTTGCCATTTGAAAGTTAAACAAGTACTTCATATGTTTGTGCTGTAATGAACAGGAGACGTCCTCTTCAAGAGCACCGTAAATATAAGAGGGACCTTTCTTATAAAAACCCTCACGTTAAAGGGTTTGTTCCGGAAGAATGAATGCCCGGAATCTATAATGCCATTGGGAAAAAAAACACCCGAAGCTGCATATGAAAAAGACGCAAAAAGCAAACTAGCGCAAATACTTATTGAAACCCTCATGTAAAAGGGATAATTCTGGAACCAAAATGCTTTAAAGAAAAAGCATCCGAGATTACACATAATAAAGCGCAAACAGAACAATATGCGCAGAATACTTGAGCAAGTACGAAAGTTAAAGACTTGCATGAACATTCAAACGAAAGTAAGACTCAAACGATACTTGAGCAAAAAATATGTTTTTATATACAAAGATACAACAAAAGTTTAAAGGTACAAAATAGAAAAAGAAGGAAAAATCTAAACTGCAGCGTCTCCATAATCAGGAGGAAGAGAAGTATCTGCATCCCTGGAAGTAGTAGATGGTTCCACCGATGGCTCAACATGTTCCCAGCTTGGTCATCGACATCATCGCTTTCTGATCCCTCTTCAGTTTCTGAAAACTCGGAACCAGAATCCAAAGAACCCGGAGTATCACACTACGCCAGGAGTCCATTTTTTACAGCCAACTCAAGCTCTCGACCCTTAGCAATTTCGGCATCAATCTCAATGATACCAGTCTTAGCCTCTCCCAAGGTTTTTCTCCTCATACTATACATGGAATAAGTTTTTTCAACAATGAGAGAAGCCGTTTGGCGCATGAGTTCTTCTTTGAGCTGAGTAATTTCGGCAGAAAGGTTTTCCCGGGCAGATCTAGCATACTTGAGACTGACGTCGAGCTCATGGACAGTAGAACTAAAGAGCCTATTATGCTCGATAGTTTTCATGTACTTCTCTTCTAGATGGGCATGTTTCGCCACCACAGCAGCAAGCTCTTCACATTTAGAGTTTAAGACTACTTCCAAATTAATCACTCTTTCAGTGGAGGCAGCCTCACGCTCGGTTTCAGCAAGAATGGCGTCCTGGACTTCAGCCTATTTATCCTTGGCTTTATCAAATCTAACCCTCAGTGGGCCAACTTCTTGGCTGAGGGTTATCACTTCTTGCTCACTTTGCTGCAAACGAGCTTCCAAAACATCGGCCTTGGTGGCTCTGGTTTCCAGTTCTAAGAGGCGGAGAACAGTCTAGTCCCGTTCCGCCAAAAACTGATCCCGTTCAGAAGTAAGTTCTTCCTTCTCACGAATTAGCCTTTGAAGTTCCTCAGAAGCAAGAAAATTGGCCTGCAAAACAAGAAGAGGTAAAACTCAAAATACATTCATTCAAAAGTAGGGGAAATAATAGAGGAAGAAAGAAACGTACCGCTGCGGTGTTATGCATAGCATTGTTCAACAAACACTCCCCAGAGAGTGTCTGAATCTTCTCCCAGTCTTTTTCTGAAGCCAAAGGCTTCAGATAGTTAGCAACTCAACCGGCCTCGAAAGCAAGTTGCATCCGGTGGAGACCGGAAGGGTAACACTCCTCCTCCTTTGTGGATCTTCAGAAGGGGCAGAATAACTTTGCCCCAAATTCCCACGAACTGGGGACTGTGGAGAAGGGATACCTTCTTTATGGTCAGGTGCGTTTGATGGAGATGATGTAGCAGCTGACATTTGAAGAGTAGACGAAGATGAAAATGATGTAGCAGTTGCTGGCGATGGTGAAGGTGGAGATGAAGCTGATGGAGATGAAGAGTGTGAATCAGCTGCATCAAATGCAGTGCTGGTTATTTGATGCTCGCCAACCAAAGACGGCACAAACCCGGTACTCTACCTTGCAGTATCGAGCATAACAATTGGGGCCCGAGAATGGGAGTTGGCATTATCTACCAAATCAAATTCTCCCCAAAGTGCCGAGATATCATCCTCAATTGGTATGACTGTCTCAACAGGTTGAGCATCCTGTTGAGATAATGAGGACTGTAACCTTCTATGTAAAGAGGCCCACTCATCATTAGCTTCTTCATCATCATCGATCATCATAATGTCTATGACTGGCTCGGAAGGAGGACCAGTCATTATCGCCACCGGAGATGACTCAGGGACATCAACCATTGCCCTCTTATTCTTTTCTCCAACCGCATAGGAACGTCTTCCTTTTGGTTGTATGTTCTCTGGCCGGGGACTCCATAAAGAAACGTTTGCGCCCGAAGCAGGCCTGGAGACGCCCTGCTCGAGTAAGTGCCTCCTAAAGCAGCCTCGCCGCATTAGCAGGGTCAGCCAAAACATCCTCCTCGGTGACATCAACTGATCCCGCAGGTAGACCAAATTTCGTAAGCAAGTCAGAAGGGTTCAACCAATTTCTTCATATACAAAAAGTAGAAACGAGGTAAATTAAAGTTACCATGATTTTTGACCTTCCACCCGTATTTAATGTACAGTTATTTCCACAAAAGGTTTTCTAGCTGGGCATGTTTCGTCACCACAGCATCAAGCTCTTCACTTTTGGAGTTTAAGGCTACTTCCAAATTAATAACTCTTTCAGCGGAGGCAGCCTCGCGCTCGGTTGCAGCAAGAATGGCGTCCTGGACTTCAGCCCATTTAGCCTTGGCTTCATCAAATCTAACCCTCAACGGGCCAACTTCTTGGCTGAAGGTTGCCATTTCTTGCTCGCTTCGCTGCAAACGAGCTTCCAAAATATCAGCCTTGGTGGCTCTGGTTTCCAGTTCCGAGAGGCGGAGAACAATCTGGTCCCGTTCTGCCAAAAGCTGATCCCGTTTAGAAGTAAGTTCTTCATTCTCACGAATCAGCCTTTGAAGGCCCTCAGAAGCAAGAAAATTGGCCTGCAAAATAAGAAGAGGTAATACTCCAAATACATTCATTCCAAAGTAGGGAAAATAACAGAGGAAGAAAGAAACGTACCGCTGCGGCGTTATGTATAGCATTGTTCAACAAACACTCCCCCGAGAGTGTCTGAATCTTCTCCCAGTCTTTTTCTGAAGCCAAAGGCTTCAGATAGTTAGCAAGCTCCACCGGCCTCGAAAGCAAGTTGCACCCAGTGGAGACCGAAAGGATAACACTCATCCTCTTTTGTGGATCTTTTGAAGGGGCAGCATAATGTTGCGCCAAATTCCCATGAACTGGGGACTGTGGAGGAGGGATACCTTCTTCATGGTTAGGTGCAGCCGATGGAGATGATGTAGCAATCGCCGTTTGAAGAGTGGACGAAGATGGAAATGATGTAGCAGTTGTTGGTGATGGTGAAGGTGGAGATGAAGCTGATGGAGTTGAAAAGTGTGAAGCAGATGCATCAAATGTAGTGATGGTTGTTTGATGCTCGCCAACCAAAGACGACACGGACCCGGTACTCTGCCTTGCAGTACCAAGCATAACAATTGGGGCCCGGGAATGGGAGTTGGCATTATCTACCAAATCAAATTCTTCCCAAAGTGCCGAGACATCATCCTCGGTTGGTATGACTGTCTCAACAGGTTGAGCATCCTGTTGAGATGATGAGGATCGTTGCCTTCTATGTAAAGAAGCTCTTCATTATTAGCTTCTTCATCATCATCGATCATCACAGTGTCTATGACCGGCCCGAAAGAAGGACCAGTCATCATCGCCACTGAATATGACTCAGGGGCATCAACCTTTGCTCTCTTATCCTTTTCCTCGGCCGCATAGGAACGTCTTCTTTTTGGTTGCGTTCTCTGGCCGGGGACTCCGTAAAGAAACGTTTGCGCCCAAAGCAGGCCCAGAGATGCCCGTTCAAGTAAGTGCCTCCTGAAGCAGCCTCGCCGCATCAACAGGGTCAGCCAAAACATCCTCATCGGGTACATCAACTGAGACCGTAGATAGACCTAATTTCGTAAGCTAGTTAGAAGGGTTCAACCAATTTCTTCATATACAAAAAGTGGAAACAAGGTAAATTAAAGTTACCATGATTTTTGGCCTTCCACCCGTATTTAATGTACAGTTCTTTCCACAAACGGGTTTCGGGCATTGTGAAGTCCAAGATCTTCTGAACCTACCGGTCCAAGCTTTCTATCACCGGTGGGATCTATCGAGTCGTTGTAACAAACAAAGATATTGGGGTAAGAAAAAGTATATTAAAGAGAACTTACGAGAGCGATTCCAAGCAACCGGGAAGGATGAAGCCGTTGTTGGGGTAATGTCGCTGGTGGCAACTGCAACGAACCATTCCATCCACCCATAGTCATTGTCGTCGTCCATGCTAGACAGCAAAGCATGGTGTCCACGCTTGCAAAGGTTTATCATTTCCCCACGGAAGATTTTGGGGGAATAAAGATTCATCATATGAGCTAAGGTTAGCTCCTCTCCAGTTTCTAGGCACAAACGCCGAAGGCAGGCGACCGTCCTCCACACTGAAGGACTTACCTATGCCAAACACACTTTGTAGCGAAGGCAAAACTCTGCAATCACAGAATCAAGCTCTTCGCTGAAAGAAAACGCACCCAAAGTAAAGGGATACGTGAAAAAATATGTAAACCCTTCCATGGGAAAGGTCACTCGCTCCGATAGGTCAGGAGCAATGATGTCCAACTCATGGCAGCGGCAGTCCTCCTTCACAACAGGAATACTAGAAGGAAAAATAGAAGAAGGGTACCTACTAACAGCCCATGTGCGAGGGTTAGCAATAGAAAATTTCTCTTCAAAATCCTTCGAAGTACTATGCCTTCTTGGGATGATAGAACCCACTATTGAAGGAACGGAATCCTCGGTTTTATTCTTGCCCTTTGAAGAACCAGCACATTTTGAAGAGGAAACCATTGGAATAAAAGGAAGAAAATTTTTGGTTCGAAGAAGATAAGAGAAAAGTTGGAAAATAAATATGCAAATTAAAAGTTTGAGAGATTATGAAGTACTTAAGAGAAGGATGGTGCGTATAAGTAAAATTTTGGCGGCTAAATTCATGACCATGATTACCTCGATAATCGGCAAAAGCTGCGCTGAATCATGGGATGACGCGTGTTCGGGGCATTAAATATGGAGAGACGTGCGTCTAATCAATTGTGAGAGAACTTCAAAGGGAGTTATAGTAATTCCCGCCAAAAAAGTGCTTTCTACCAACTTTCCGGTAACTCAAGATTGTGTCACCGGAAAGCAGGGGGACTATCTGTATAGGAAAAAATACGATGTGACACGTGGCCGCTTAAAGGAAAGACCTATGGAATACAAGATGGGGATAACCACCGAACATAGTTGTTCCGCTTGTCACCGGAAGAAATAACAATCATAAATGGAGTATTAAATGCTTTGCGTCCGGTAACATTTAATACAGAATATTTTGCAGCATTAAGGATGATGGTCCGTTACAAGAAATTTAGTATTTATGTCCAACGTTACATCTTCATCAATGCCACTCATAATTGACATTATTGAAGGGCATGCTTCTAGAACTTCCTTCCCTAGACATAGATATAAATAGGGAGCTCAGTTATCATTGTAATGGGACGAATTTTCTAGCTAACTTGCGCTACATTCTATACAGCATTTTAATACAATTTTATTCTCTCGCTTTTGATCTTTATCATTGTTGGGCCCGTAAACCTTGTTCCTGGACTCATTAGCTTTGTTGTTTCATCTACATTCTAAGGCTAAGTATTTTATTTTTCATCAGTTATTTTATTATCTTTTGGATCAAATTAATTCACTTGTCTAGAAATCACGAACAAATTCAACTGTACCGTTTTTTGAGTAAACAATTAGACGGTCATAACATTTAATCCAAGCAATTAGGCTTTGGCCATGGGAAGTTCTAGCAAAGATGTTAATAGACGAGTGCTATCAAATCGGGAAGTAATTGTAGAATACGTTTTCACACCTTCAAATAACATTAATTTGAGACGAAAAGATAATACTGATTAAGCAATAATGGAATACGGTGTCTACAACAACTATACGTACGCTGCTCCTATCTAACCCTCAAAACGGACTTTTCCCAATTGGCCCATAAATCACCAACCTTGAGCCAAAATTACGTAACTTATTAGCATCAACTTCTTAAATTATCGGTGTCATACGACAACCACATAAGACCATAATAACTATGCAAAAACGGCAAATGACAAGGGTATATGGACTTGATAATGAACGAAACAATTGAAATTTCAGACATGAGTATAGACGATCTCTCATCAAGTGATATAATGATCGTCTGTTAACTTGATAGTCTCCTAATTTTTTCGACCAATAGATATGAACATTTTAAGTTATATTTACAAGGTTATTTTTAAGTTATGGTCACAAATAGCACTATCATCATTTACAGTTAAACTTTTAATGGTTCAAATTCTTCCAAAAATCCATCTATCACTTGTTCGTCAAGGGTACTAGCATGTTTGTGTACCAACTAGCAGGTCATAGTCAGAATTGGGCTGGCAAACTTATAGTGGTGCGGGTCCCAAAAAAACGTTTTTTTTCAGCCTTGATGCACAAGCCCCAAAAAAGCTTGGACATGTGCTATGCTGGTGGTTGACAAATTATCCTCAGTCTCTCTCACCCCTTTTCTCATCATAATAATAATATTTTCTTCTGGGTCTGTCTTTGGGTGTTCTCTTACTTATATTAACCGGCATTTACACATAAAAAGATAAATGCATGATACATATTTTGCATAAAAACTTTAACTACTTAATCATGATTAGATAATATGTATTATCTCCAGTTCTATCTTCATGACTCACACTGACAACTAATCATAGAAACTTTCTTCGAGATCTAGCATTTGAATGCCCCGGTGAGGCAATGTCACATCTTACATAATACGAAAATTAGGATCAACCACTTTCACTTTTTTCAAGCACAATTATACTATTATGCTGGTAGGAAAGAAAACAAAAGGCAACTAACAATTCAGAAAGTATATGATTAAGCTAAAACATAGTTCAATTTCAAAACTTTCTATCATTCTTTTTAGAAATAGACGTATAATGTTACAAAACAAAAAGAACGAGGCGGTTAAGAGTAATTTTGTAAAAATTAGTGGGAAGAAATGTAAAAGGCAAGAAGTTGTCGCGGAGCTGGGGGTTGACACAGAAGCCAACATCGAAACATCGTATTCTCCGAGTTTTCCTCATGTTAATATCCCCAGAGATTTCCGGCCACCGGCGGTGGGTCTACACCACATTTCTCAACTCAAACAACTTCAGGCACTTCCTCTCAACCACCGTCGACACCATCGCCACCGCCGCCGACCCGTTTAAGACGCACCCGTCATACCAGCACCTCTCCACCATTAAATCCAAATCGGAGCTTCTCCGGTCCTACACTGTCACACCCCCCATCAAACCCTGGCCCCGATACCTCTCCCCTAAAACACTCATTACACTCATCAAATCCCAGCATGATCCAAACCTTTCCCTCCAAATTTTCCACCATGCTGGCAACTTCCACCCTGGTTTTTCCCATAATTACGAAACCTACCACTCCATCATCAACAAACTCTGCCGTGCGCGCGCGTTTGATGAAGTAGAGACCCTTTTAACCGAATTGCAAAAGTCCAGCATCCAATGTGGGGAAGGTTTGTTTATTACTATGATTCGGAACTATGGGATTGCTAGTAAGCCCAAATTGGCCCTTAAGACCTTTCTGCGTATTGAAAAATTTGGAATTCAGAGGTCAATTAGGTCATTTAACGCTTTGTTGAATGCTTTAGTACAAAACAAAGAGTATGATTTGGTTTACGCTATTTTTAAGAATTGCCAGAAAAAGTTGGATATAATGCCCAGTGTGTTTACTTGTAATATATTGTTGAACGCTTTGTGTAAGAAAGGCGATATTGATAGTGCTATTCGAGTTCTTGATGAGATGCCTGTGATGGGAATAGTTCCCAATGTGGTGAGCTACACAACCATTTTGGGTTGTTATGTATCAATTGGTGATTTAGTGGGGGCCAAGAGGATGTTTGATGAAATTGTGGACAGAAGTTGGTTGCCTGATGCAACGACGTACACTATCTTGATGCATGGATTTGCTAAGCAAGGGAAGTTGATTGATGCAGTTAAGATAATGGATGAGATGGAGGAGAATGGTGTTGGGCCGAATGAGGTGACGTATGGAGTGATGATCGAGGCATTTTGCAAGGAAAAGAAGTCCGGTGAAGCAGTTAATTTGCTTAATGATATGCTAGATAAGAGGTACATACCAAGCTCAACACTTTGCTGTAAGGTGATTGATGTCTTGTGTGAAGAGGGAAATGTTGAGGAGGCGTGTGATTTGTGGAAGAAATTGTTGGTAAAGAATTGTACTCCAGATAATGCTATATCGAGCACACTTATTCACTGGCTTTGTAAGAAGGGAAAGATTCGGGAAGCAAGGAAATTGTTTGACGAGTTTGAGAAGGGTTCGAGTCCTAGTGTTTTGACATATAACATACTTATTGCAGGGATGTGTGAGAGAGGAGAGCTGCATGAAGCTGGGAGGTTGTGGGATGACATGGTGGACAAGGGTTGCATTCCCAATGCTTTTACGTACAACATGTTGATCAATGGTTTTTGCAAAGCTGGAAATGCAAAGGAAGGAATTAGAGTTCTAGAAGAGATGCTTGAAAAAGGTTGTCTCCCAAACAAAACTACTTATTCCATCTTAATCAAGGGGCTTCTGGACTCGGAATGCGAGGCAGAAGTTTTAAGGGTGCTTCCACTGGCTGCTTCAGGTGATGTCGATCTTGAAACTTGGGGAATCCTTGCGGCCAAGTTTGTTACTGATCTTCGTAATGTATGTCCCATTTTAGATAAGATATTGCTTGATAATGATACATAAAGGTTTGTTCTGACGCTCTTCATGCCCATCATCTGATTCTAATGTGGGCGCAAGCATGGTTCACAAAAGAATTATTGTCTCATTAATGAGAGTATTGGTGATTGTCTCGGTGCCTGGTTCAAGAAGGTACAAGCTCCCCTATGCAAACATTTTTGAAGTTCATGAGAACCTTGCCATTGTTGACAACAACTTTGGAGCCATTTCCGGAAGAAGACTGGAAAATGAAAATGTTAAGCATGGGATATGCTGTTTGATGACGACATAAAAAGAGTCAAAGAAGTAAGAAGTGATGTTTTAACTTTTTATACAGCCCTAGACTTCTAGTATTATATTACTGTGAGATGGATTAGGTTATGATAACTATTATTGTAAATTATGTCATTGTCTTATTGTGAATTGATCCATATTCTGTGTAAAGGAAGGGATGCATACTTGGAGAATCGATCCCCTAACTCTTCACATAAATGTTCACATTACATCATCATGAAATGTCCTTTTCCTTTCTTCACATATAAGTAGAAAGAGAACTATGACCATGACATTGCGTTATGTTGTTAGTCATTTCTAGCACTACTACATAAGAAACTAACTCCTCTTGCACCTGTCCAATCACTTCACAGCAAAAAAGTGAGATATCAATGGAAGAGAAAAAACAAAGCATTGGAGAAACTTTGTCTGCTTAGAGATATGATGCCTATTCCAAGCAAACTAGCAACTATTTATTTTGCGGCATCTCAAAGTTGCTTTTCAAAATTGTTCTGATAGGTGGCCTAAACATGAGGGGGGTTTACTCTTTACCTTTTTGGCCATTTGTTTACGTTTGATCAATGAAATAAAGTGTCCTCTACCTGGCCTTATTGGTAATTTGCTGAGAAAAAAATGTTTTGCGCAGGCAATCGTCTAACGGGCTAAGATGCCATGCATCTGCTTCAAAGAGGTTGATAGCACTTTCCCCGTTACCTAAACTTCTGGTTCTCTTCTATTACTTCTTTCTTATTCAAAGACTACTTCTCGCGGCATTTTATATGTTGAGTATATGACATGTAACATCATCCTGGTCCAACTCCAATATATTTCAATTTGGAGGCAAACCCTGGACTCTAAAGGTTTCAAGTTGAACATGACCAATATAGAATACTTGGAGTGCAAGTTCAGTGGCTCGACTCAGGAAGTGGACGAAGACGCGAGGCTTGATTCACAAGTCATCACTAGGAGAGAAAGTTTCAAGTACCTTGGGTTTGTTATACAAGGGAATAAGGAGATTGACGAGGATGTCATGACACACCGTATTAGAGCGGGATGGATGAAATGGAAGCTCGCTTCCGGTGTTATGTGTGATAAGAATGTGCCACCAAAACTTAAAAGGTAAGTTCTATAGAGCGGTGGTCAGACCGACTATGTTGTATGGGACGGAGTGTTGGCCAGTCAATAACTCCCATGTCCAGAAGATGAGGTGGCTGAAATGAGGATGTTGAGAGGCATGTGCGGGCATACCAGGTTAGATATAATTAGAAACGAAGTTATCCGGGACAAGGTAGGCGTGACCCCTGTGGAGGACAAGATGCGGGAGGCGAGACTTAAATAGTTCGGGCATGTGAAGAGGAGAGGCACTGATGCTCTGGTGAGGAGGTATGAGAGGCTGGCATTAGAAGGCCAAGGGAAAGGTAGAGACAGGCCGAGTAAGTAGTGGGGAGAGGTGATTAGGCAAGATATGACGTTGCTCCAACTTACGAGGACATGACCATGAAAAAGAAGGTGTGGAGGTTGAGAATAAAGGTGAAGGGTCAGGTAGCCGAGTGTTTTCGATGTTTGTAACAATAGCTTTGATACACCACTTAGTGTCTTTTGTGTATTTTCGTATCTCTAGATTTCTGTTACTACTTGTTGTTGTCTTTGTTTCGATTTTCTGATTGCATTACTTAGTGCTAGTTTTGTATTTTTAATTCGGTTGTCATATTGGTTTGCTTGTTATTGCCCTTTTCTTTTTCCTTCCTGAGCCGAGGGTCTATCGGAAACAGCCTTTGTGCCTTCTTTAAAAGCAGGGATAAGGTCTGCTTACACTCTGCCCTCCCCAGACCCCACTTGTGAGACTACACTGGGTATGTTGTTGTTTGTTGTTATGAGAGTAGGATTACTCCACCGAGTTCTTATGTACCTAGTGTAGGATTCCTTGCATATTATATATACCTAAGAACATAGTTTCCTAATTTCTGTAGCAAAACTTGGCTTTTCTTCACTTCTATGATGGTCATATGCAATTCGTGTGTGTTATGAAGATTTGAACTCTAGAATTTTTTTTGGTGAAATTGCAGTTTTGCCCCTTAGTAATTGGTATAGGTTGATTTTGGTCCTTGTGATACCCAAGTATCATTTAACCTTCAACTACTTTAAATGTTTCTTTTAGTCCTTCAGCAACAAACTCCCACAAACTTGACAAATCATTAACTTCTAAAGTACTTATAATATATGGTCATACCTCTTTATAACAACATCCCTATATAACAATCATTCACTATAAAAGCCAAATTTTCCTCAGAACCGATATTTTAAGTTATATTTTACCTCTCTATAATGACTTTTTACCTTTAACAGCAACAACTGTATTTATAGCAGAACGCTCTATGTAAAATTACCCCTCTATAACAGCCATATAGAATCTTTAAGATTACTAATAATAATTCTAAAAATATGCACGCAATCTTTTCTATTAAACAAAGTTTCTATCCTTCATAAGATATAAGATTTGAAGATTTGCACATGATATCTTTTCCATTGGACAAATTCCAAAAAATATTTAGATAGAAAACTTAACTGTTAAGCTCTTAGATTGTCTTCAAGGGAAAGCTATTGGATACCTTTTTGCTGAAAATTTGGACACGAATCTTCGCCAATTCAAGCGTTGTATCGGTAGTAAGAGAATGAAATCTACGAAACAAGCTACAATCACAAAGTTCTTCCATCAATCTTGAAAGAATTTATTTTTCTAGGTAACATTAAAATGTCTACGTTAGAGTTTAAATCTTTATACGTTTAGTTATGAAATTCTTAATAATGTATTAGCTTTCTTCAATATTCAACTAGTGAAATATGCATATCTTTTGAGATTTTAAATTTGAATAATTTTCTTTTATCTTTTATATGTAAAACTAAAAAAAAAATTGATTTTTGGATAATTTTTATCTATAGCATCCAAAAAATATTTAAATGTCAAATGTTGTTATAGGTGTATAACAACGTTTCACTATAAAAGCCAAAAAATATCGGAACAAATGAGGTTGTTATAGAGAGGGTTGACTGTATTATGTTATAACTACTTCCAAAGTTTGTGAATCCAAAGTATGGACCAATAAGCTCTATTTTCCCTTCATCTTCTATGGTCCTTGTTGCTATTTTTTTGCAGTTTTATATTTTCAGTTCAAATGTTAATGAGTTCAAAATTTCCAACTATAATGCATTTTGCAGGTTTTCCTTTTTGCAAAGGTGATAAACAGCCTTTTGGTGGCAGCGATTGAAGCCTTCTGCCTAGCAGCCTTGGTTTAGCTGTATGTCTTTTTTTGTTATTGTACTTATTTAGCATATCCACTTTTTGAGGATATTTGCTGAGATCGATTGGATCTTTTGTTTTTTTCGCAAATACTCACTACATGAGCAAATATTCACTGCATGTCTCTTTCTGTGATTACTCTCCGTGCTTCTGTTTGGTTTGTTTTTTATGGTTATACATTAGATGAATTTGTCTTATTGATGTCAAAGGAAGTCATTGCCTAAAATTTTCGGGAAGTCCTTAATCTTAGATAATATTTAGTGGTCCATCTTATTACTGTGTTTCAGTGATTCGAAGATTGTGCTTTGAAAAAGTCAGGAATTTGTTCATTAAAATTCATGCTGAGTTACTTTATCCTGATAAACAGAGAACCACATTGATTTTGTTTTCAGATGCAATGGCTGTTAAACCTGAGTATGAGAAGAAATAAAGGAGTTAGTTGTATGACAATGACAAAATGGTACTTCTTGGTTGCACATTATTAACTAATAACTCACCGAATTGACTAAACAAATCTTACCTGATAGCTGGTGTAGTTGTTCCATTATAAGATTGAAAGCAATTTCGTGGGAGGCTGGGAGCTCGACCGCACGATCTATTCTTCTTCCTTTTAAGAGGGCTATTCTGCAACCATATTGAACTGAAGTGTCTGCTGTTAGTTTTTTAGGCCACTGGTGTGAATTTTAATTGGCTAGCAGGTACTAGCCTCTTCTTTTGGGCTCTCACTCAATTTATTATAGGAGGAAGGAGTGAAGTTGTTGCCGCTCTTTTTTTGAAGAAACATAGTCTGACACCTTAGTGTCCTGATGAATCCTTTGCACGAATCTTCAAGAACCCAAAGTTGGATATCATATAGTGTATGGGCTGTTTGGTTACAGGGATTAGGGGGGTTATTCCAGTATAAAATTTGGGATTAAACTTATCCAGTGTTTGGTTGTGGGTGTTAGAACAAAATCAGGATACAATTTATATCAAAATCATGGGATTACCTATCCCATATGGAAGGTGGGATTATCTATCCTGGTTTATTTTCCAGGATATAATTCCGAGATAAACTTGTTTTGAACCAAACGACCCCTTTAAAGTCACAAGGGCACTATTTTCTGATATACAATATTGAGAACGCTCAAGAATCTAGATCGGGATAGTCCTGTGTGGACTGCATTTATGAGTTTTGATTGTTTGTGGCTTAATGCAATAAAGTGATTATCTCGGTACTAACTGCACTTATGTTATCCCTCTATTATAATCTCAGATTAACACCAATTTTGGTCTCTCAATCCATTTAAGATTCACCGTAATGTTTGAGAGCGGATATCAACATGTCATGTTGTGTTGAGTTAGGTTTTCCATAAACAAAAGTGTGGCTGAACCATATGCTCTTTGCCTAAAACCTGTATAAGTGACTGTTGTATACCATACTCTTCAGACATTACATGGTCATGGAGCTTGGCCAATCAGAGGATATAATTGTCATTGATTTGAAGGCACTGTTGGCCTGTTGAGATGAGGCAAACATTTACTTGATGCTGAGAAGAAGAGGCAAGTGAGGAAAACCTCTTCTTGATCCCTGTTCTTTAATGGCTAACTTTTTTATCCCCATAAATTTATTAAAAGTAATATTAGTTGTTCAAAATATTTGACTTTGACGTGCCAATTTTATTGAGCAAGGACTACAAGTTACAAACTTATACTAGTAGTTTATCAATCTTAATCAATAGACCCTTGTGGTCCGGCCCTTCCAGGGACCCCGCGCTGCAGGGTAAGGCTGCGTACAATAGACCCTTATGGTCTGGCTCTTCCCGGGATCCCGCGCAAAACGGGAGGCACCGAGCTGCCCTTTTGTTTGAGCTAATGCGGAGATATTTACCCTGCTGCTGCTTTGTGAATATGGATGCTATATGTGCTTGAAGTCCCAGATGAACTTGTACTTGACGTATGTTGACCTGGAATTTCACAGGGCTCATAATCAAATTTTCAGATATTTATTTTCATAATGTGTAACTGTAGCTCTCAATGGGAAACCAAGAAATTGCAGAAAAGGGAAATAGAAAAAAAGGAGGAGACGGTAAATATAGAAATTGGTCTGTGTATATACTACGTAGTCTTTACTTTTAATTATAAAACTCAATATTCCGAGGTATGTTTGACAGTATACCAACTCCTGATAGAGCAGAGAGCAAGTACGCCAATGATTTATAAGAGATTTTTCTTAGTAGTATGAACAATACGAAAAAGGATCAGTTCATCTATGTCCGTACTACTACTTGTGCTGTGTGCTCAAGTCTTCGAACAATATAGAAGGAGAATTTAATAGGGAAGTCAATAGTCGTAAGTGGACTAGAGTTTGCAGTATTTTCTATTAGAGAAATAGTAGGGTAGAAAGGAGTTAGATTTTTTTTTTTTTACCATACTATTTTTTATTAGTTATACATTGTTGTTATAAAGCTGTCCCTAGAATTATGGATGACAGTCTATTTTGATTTTGCGTTATCGGCGTGTTTATCGACTAGCAAAAATAGAACAGTGAGTATATAAATTTAAATCTTATTGGTTTGAAACTCTTAAGGAATTTAGACTATATTAAAAAAGTCTACATTTTAGTCCAAAATATTGTTGGATAATACTCCTAATGGTTAAGTCTAATCCATCTTGAGCTGCAATTAACAGCCCACTTTATTAATCTAACGCTCGAGTTTGTATCATGATCAAGTGACATGGCGTGTCAAATCTAATAAATAAGCTAATGATATTATGCCACATTGTTAAAATGACACAATATGACAAATCAAATAATAAAAAGTCAATAATTAAGAACATTTAAAATGTACAAGTGACCCAAGATTCACCAATCAAAAAAAAGCATGTTCTCGTCACACCTCCTCTCTTTAACAATTACAAGTAGGGTACTCCATCAGCTGAAAGGATCATTAGAAAGTACAAGTAGCAACTGAGAATCTTGCAAAATAAATACTTCTAAGTATTTCTCCATAAGTTGCAAACATTCAAGCATTTATATACAAAGTTTCAAACATCCAAAATGATCTAACGACTCTATGAATTAAATTCTTTTTACATCAGATCGATACTAACTTGCCTATTCGTGAGGATTAACAAATTGTTCATGAGATAAATTCAAGGTAAAAACTCTTAAGCTCTTGAATTAAACCAAATTCAAATCTAACTCAATCGGCACTTGGATCTAGTTTTGAAGAGGAAAATTAGAGGAGTCTCTCTTTAAATTTAAGTCACTCTAGAGTTTATAACCCTCCTAATTTCTTGAAATCAAATATCACAATTTACTGTCTTATCTTGTCTTAATTTCTGAGGCACAAATATTTGTGTTACAGTAAGCACTTGATAGCTAGAAATTTTCAGAAGTAAATAGGGTGGCAACTTCGTACCGGTTATTTTCTAAGGATAAGGAGAAGAAACTGGATTCGGAGATTTTCCCTGAGAAAATCTAGCCAAATGTCGGACACGCTTTTTTCCCGCGGTCTTGTGCTGGTTAACAACACGCATGATGTTTTATTCTTGAAAAAGTCAACAGCACGAGTCCACTGTCCTTTCCCAGTTACATGCAAAGGTCAAAATTCTGGTAAATACTTAGAAATTATTAATAATTAAATTAGTAATTCGATATTTTTTAAATAAAAAAAAATGGATGAAGCCCCACGTAGAAAGAAACTTGCCCAATCAGAACATTTAATAATGGGAACCGGTCAATGCTTAAATACGTACTAAATACTGTAGTGTGGTGAATACCGAGTCCTGTACCACTTGGAATGTTCAATGCAATTTCTCATCTACTTACTTTGTTTAGTTTCTGTTCGGCCAATCCTGTGGCTTTTCCTGAAGCCAATGTTTCTCTGAATAATGGTGTTTTAATCACCTTGAAAATTCCAGGAAATTTCTTTTCTGCTGCATTTTCTTGGTAACTCCCCAAAATACCATGTATCTTGGGGTTGGGTCTCGATTTTTTCCGTTTAGTTTTTTCAGGTAATTGTCGAGCACAGTCAACAAAGCTTTTGATCTTTGAGTTGGCTTGTCCAAATTTGCCAATTCTTGGCAACACTTGCAGCACTTAATCAGGTAAGCTATTTCATTGCTTGAATTTTGGTTGACTTACACAAGTCTTGCTGATACTGTTTCTGCTCCCTATTGCTTCAAATGAACGGATAAACATAACCCATAAATTACTTTTCTTGATCTTGCCTATTTTGCATCACATGCTCTTGTAAAGGTTTCCTTTGTTACAATTGAGAAAATTCTTATCAAAATTTCAACTTCTGTATTCTCAAGCAAAATGATGGTTAAAATTTTGTATCCAGAGCTGTAGCAAGAATATTTTGTGTGCTTTTTGACTTTTGAATTGGTGGTCTGACTTGCATCCTTGGAAACCATAATGAAGGTTTCTTGAGACAAGATGAAGCAAAGTCAAGGCTTTTCCTCCAGTGGAATTATTACTTTGCTAGATTGACTGTAGAGTTTCTATATTGATCACATGGGATAGCCTCGACTCTGGTCCTTGAGTGTTTTTTCCTGAGTGAAAGTAAGATGCCAGATGTGATTAGTGCTTCTGCTTTCGGTCCATTTGCGGATCTCCTCTCTTCAATTATAGAGTCCATCATTGAAGTAGTACTTTCTACCAAGAATGTCTTTATAGAGAAGAAGAGTTTTGCAGAACTTTCAGCTTATCTGAATCGAATTGTTCCTCTTCTTAAGGAGTTTAACAGGAAGAACATTACTGATTCCAAAAGCTGGGAAAATGTTTTAGAAATTCTTAACCGACAGATAGTGGATGCGAGACAGCTAATCTCGGATTGCAGTAAGAAAAACAAGGTCTATCTCTTAATGAGTTGTCGATCTATTGCAAAGCGCATAGAGAATATCACCAGGGAAATTAGCCGTGCATTAACTTGCATTCCTTTAGCTTCTCTTGATGTTTCTTCGGGTATAAAGGAAGAGATTGTCCAGCTGATCGACAGCATGCGTACAGCAGAATTTAGAGCAGCCATAGCTGAAGAAGAGATTTTAGAGAAGATAGAGTCGGGTATACAACAGAGAAATGTTGATCGCTCCTACGCCAACAATTTGTTAGTTTTAATTGCGGAGGCCGTTGGAGTTTCAACTGAAAGCTCTGCATTAAGAAGAGAATTCGAAGAATTCAAAAGTGAAATAGACAATGCACGGTTAAGGAAAGATCAGGCTGAAGCCCTGCAGATGGACCAAATAATTGCTCTTCTAGAAAGGGCAGATGCTGCAACATCCCGCCAGGAAAAAGAAAAGAAGTACTTCACTAAGCGGAAATCCTTGGGCAGTCAACCTTTGGAACCACTTCTGTCATTTTATTGCCCAATCACTCGTGATGTTATGACTGATCCTGTTGAGACTCCTTCAGGGCATACGTTTGAAAGGAGTGCAATAGAGAAGTGGTTGGCAGAGGGAAATTTGTGTCCTATGACATCTACTCCTTTGAACAATACAATGTTGCGGCCTAATAAAACTCTGCGGCAGTCAATCGAGGAATGGAAAGACCGAAATACAATGATTACTATCGCTTCCATGAAATTGAAACTATCATCCACCGGGGAGGAAGAAGTTCTCAATTGCCTGGAACAGCTAAGGGATCTTTGTGAGCAAAGAGAAATACACCGAGAATGGGTTATTATGGAGGATTATATTCCTATTCTGATCAAGCTACTGGGTTCGAAAAGTAGGGATATCAGGAATCTTGTTCTTGAGGTGCTCTGCGTACTAGCAAAGGATGGTGATGATGCTAAGGTACTTATTCTTTTGAATTTTTTTAGGTTTTTCAATGTGTTCTCTTTTCCTTGAGAGGCTGCTAAGATCACCTTGTCTCTGCTTTCTATATGTTGTGAGATCATTAATCTCTCAAATTGTTGGGAGTTGGAATTTGAAAGCATTATATGTGTTAAAAGTTGACACTAAGTTCAAGTCTCAATTTTGAGCTTGTGAAAAAAGGCTGACCAAAGATATTGACTTTGTTCATATGCATCTGGAGATGTGAACCATGGTTGGGGCACAACAATTTGAGTATCATTGCAAGCCCAAGAGGGTATTGACAGTTTAGAGAGCCCACATAGGATGTGAGTACCACAGTCCAATTTGGTGCAATGTGGAACTCACACAATTTTTTTTAAATAAAATAACTTAAAGTGATTGGGTATGAGTATGAGATCAACTCTTGCCCAATTCGGTCAGAAATGGCATCTGATTGTGCCATATGAAAGGCTGCCGTTAGTTCAAGTTAACTGCTGCTCAAATGCAATGAGGATTTCTCAAAGCTAATTACTGATGAGAGACATATTGTGCCAAAATGCATACAACCTATATAAGGTATTTGCTTTAAAGAGAGAGAGAGAGAGCCAAGATATATCATTTGCCTTTAGGTTAAAAACTTTTCATTTTTGGGCTTGTGGAAATTAGCATGTAGAAGTCTGATGGTTCATTATATGTTGCTTCCACGTCCTTTCTAACAGCTCTGTATGATTCTAGATCTGGCAATTTCATAGGCCTACCTATTGATTTGACGTGGGATATGCAGGAGAATATCACATCCGCCATATTAAAAAGCACGAGGAATGTGATATATGATGCAAAATTTTGTAGTTCAAACCTCTGCACAGTTAACATCTATCAGGAGAGTATGTCTCTCCGTGTGCATGTATTTGTATTTCCCCTGAGCCCAGGGGTGGCTTAACAGATCTCGTGGCCTAAGGCGAAACCATATTCGGAGGCCCTTAATCCCAGTATAATCCCACTAGTGGGATCTGGGGAGGGTAGTTTGTACGCAGACCTTACCCCTACCCTGGAGTAGAGAGACTGTTTCCGATAGACCCTCGGCTCCCTCCCTCCAAGAACTCCCCACCTTGCTCTTGGGGTGACTCGAACTCACAACCTCTTGGTTGGAAGTGGAGGGTGGTCACCACTAGAGCAACCCACTCTTGTCAAATATACTAATTAATGAGGGAAGAAAATTATCATAATTTATAAATTTATTGTATAAAATAACCTCAATCAAGTAACAAAAAATATACTGTAACACTTTTTTTATTCTAATTATTTATATAAATTATATAATATATAATAGTAACAATAATAATAAGAATTTAAAATAAATTTGGGGGCCTTCAAAATTTGGGGGCCTAAGGCAATGGCCTCACTGCCCAAAGCCTTAATATCACTTCTATTCAAACACACAACGAATACAACATGTGTCAACTTCAATTGTATTCGTTATACTTATGGTTTTGGACACATGATGTTGAAATGTCATGCTTCTTGCAAAGTCTGGATTCAGCTCCAATGCAATGTCAACTAAGAGCTCAGTTATTTCTTTGGTATCCAATTGCACCAGTTAGTAAACGGGCATGAAGACAATTACTTGCATATCGAATAAGATCAAAATCAGTTAATTTTAATCACGCTCAGAGATTATAATATCACATACCTGCAAACTTGATTTTAAATGAGTTGGTGAAGGATCTCACATGAAGTGTATTGCAGGAAAGAATTGCTGAAGTTGACAAATCATTGGAATCTATTGTCCACTCACTTGGGCGTCGCATTGGCGAAAGGAAGTCATCGGTGGCATTGTTACTGGAACTGTCAAATTGTAAGTCAGTTCAGGAGTCCATTGGGAAAGTTCAAGGTTGCATACTTCTGTTAGTTACTATGTCAACCTGTGATGACAACAAAGCTGCCAAAGATGCAAGGGACATTTTGGAGAACATTTCATTTTCTGATGACAATGTTATCCTGATGGCCAAGGCTAACTATTTCAAGTACTTGTTGCAACGTCTTTCTTCAGGTTAGTTTCTCAATCATATTAACTTCTTTGACCTCTGACAACACCGACACTTTTCTGATGTGAGCTCTTAGTTTTTGGTTAGATAAGTTGAAACCTGAGCATGGTTAACTTTGTCGCAGTTGCCGCATCTTTCTCTCAGTTTGCATTAATAACCAAGATTTGGGGCCTGATGGGAACAGTTTTTTTACTTTGTTTAAATTCATAATCTTTTCACATTGTGATAAACTTAACCATAATGGAGGATGGAGTCAGAACAAATTTCAGCTTTATACCGATAGGAGTATTACTTGTTATGTAATCTAGTCCTCTCCTTTTAAGCAAGCACTGTAGATCTTTGAGATTGTATAATTTATTAAAGATAGTTCCTGTGCTACAAATTGAGTTTGTATGCCTCCTTATGTTCTATCATGGAAATTTTAAAAAATAAAATGTCTCCGGCTTTTACCAAATGTATACATATAAGCAAAGCTAGATTTACTCATTTTTGGTTAAATTGGTTCCATACTTTTTATAGAGCGTAGAAAACTCCGTTTCTTTGTAATGGTAGTAGGGCATCAGTTATAAGTTGTCAATAGCATCTGTTTTTTCTCAATATAATGTTGCTGAAAGTGGCCAGTACATTTTAGAAATTTTACAGTTTTGTCCACTAATAGGAGTGATGACAAAAGAACTCAATGTGAATAGTTGGACACACAATTGAGTAGAAGGGCAAAATTTATGTTCAACAGTTTCTTGCATCAGACTTGCTCTACATTTTTTCTTAGTTATGGAGTACACAAATCATTACCATTTCTTACCTCCTTCTCCTAACTAACAGGATGCAGTGATGTGAAGCTCCGAATGGCAAAGACCTTAGGAGAGATGGAGTTGACAGATCATAATAAGTCATGTCTATTTGAGGAAGGAGTTCTACATTCCCTTCTTTCCTTGCTGTCACATGGTGAAATTGAAGTGAAACAAGCTAGCGTCAAAGCCCTTCTAAACCTCTCTAGTTTACCAAAGAATGGACAGGAGATGATCAGACAAGGTGTTATGCGTCCACTGCTTGATACGCTGTACCGTCACTCATCTTCCCAAAGTCTGCGGGAACTTGTAGCAGCCACTATTACAAGTCTTGCCTTCTCCTCTGCAAACAGTGAAACACAGGTTTCACTCCTTGATACTGATGAAGATATTTTTGAACTTTTTTCCGTAGTTAACTTGAGTGGTCCAGCTGTGCAGCAAAGCATTCTCCAGGCTTTCTACGCCATGTGCAAGTCTCCGTTTGCCGCTAGTGTCAAGGCCAAGCTAGCACAGGTATTCACCTCTTAGGAAAGAAGTAGTTTTCCTTCTGAGTGATAGAATATACTGTCATCACGAAATTTACTTACACTTTTTACCCAAATAAGCTCACCCATTTGAGTAAGCAACACCAGATGTGGTAACCATAACTTGTTTGTGAAAGTTAACTGAGTTAGTTAGTTTTCAGCCTTCTTGAACCTTGAAAATAAGATGTTGGAATAATCAGTATCATTAGACAGCAATATAGAATTCCTTACTGTGGAAAAGGCCTTAAAACTCATGCTTAGCTGTAAGGGCTGACAGTATTACAGGTTTATGTGATTACATTATGATTCTTACCATTCATTTTACTTTTACTTTTTGATGCTCCTGCTTTCAAGCTCCTGGATGCTAAAGGATTTTTGAATACTTCCACACAATATTTCATGAATTCTATGAAATTTGCCTTCAAAAGCTTGAAACTGCAAAATGTAAAATCGTTTTCTGGCCTGCTCTTTAGTTTTGTCAATCGGAGATGCTATCAGTCCTAGATTGAACTAGAATTAGCGACTCCCTTCATTTTATTAGAATGGTGTGGTCAAAAGTAAGGCCCATTCTGCCCAAACATGGGGTTTATTTCCTAATGCAAAAGTTGATCACTTCCCAAATTGGAAACTTAAATCATTGATCCAATTTTTCTATTGTATAGTTAAACACAACCCACTTATGCACTGCCCTAAATGGAAGCACATTGACATGTAGGTTGTGCTCTGCACTTTACACATTTTCTGCTATCTTTATGGTTCACCACTTAAAATATTGGAGGAATTAGTATTCTTACTTAAGTATTTTATGTGTATTTTTTTCATTCAACACTGATAATGTTGCATCCACAGAGCTCAGCTGTCCAAGTGCTAGTGCAATTCTGTGAGCATGGAAATTCAGATGTACGGTCAGATGCAGTCAAATTATTCTGTTGCTTGATTGAAAATGCTGATGAAGCTGTGATCCAGGAGCACGTGGAACAAAGGTTCATTGAAACATTACTTAAGATCATCAAGACTTCTCAGGACGAAGAAGAGATTGCTTCTGCAATGGGGATTATCTCTAACCTTCCCAAATCTCCTCAACTCTCTGAGTGGCTTTTCGCAGCGGAAGGACTTCCAATCATTTTCAGCTTTCTTCCCGACATAAAGCATAAAAATCCCTGTAAGCTTCAATTGGTAGAAAATGCTGCTGGGGCATTATGCCATTTCACATTGTCAATAAACCAGCAAACACAGAAGATAGCTGGCATTGTCCCCAATCTAGTACGGCTGCTAGATGTAGGAACAAGCTTGACAAAAGAACGAGCTGCAATTTCTCTTGCACAGCTCTCAGAGAATTCACAAACACTGAGTCGCCCAATCCCAAAGCGTCGGGGATTATGGTGCTTCTCAGCTGCACAAGTAGAACTTTGCCCTGTTCACCGAGGGATATGCACACTAGAAACTTCGTTTTGTTTGATAGAGGCTGGTGCAGTGGGACCTCTGGTGAGGGTTCTTGCGGATCCAGATCCTGGAGCCTGTGAAGCTTCTTTAGATGCCTTATTGACTTTGATTAGGGATGAAAAACTTCAAAATGGCGCGAAAGTTCTTGCTGAAGAAAATGCCATACCATCAATGATAAAACTACTAGATAGTCCTTCCCCCAGATTGCAACAAAAGGTTCTGAATTCATTAGAAAGAATTTTTCGGTTGCTGGAATACAAGCAGAAGTATGGATCCTCTGCTCAGATGCCCTTAGTTGACTTGACACAACGCGGAAGTAGCAACATCAAATCCTTAGCAGCAAAGGTACTTGCTCAGTTGAATGTGCTTCATGATCAGTCCTCTTATTTCTAGTGGCCTAACCATGATCATTAAGGGCACATAGTCCAATTAGTTGAAGAAATTGGTTAGAGTTAGATTTCGACTAAAGCAAGATTTATCTTGCCTAGGCATAAACACTCCAGCTTAATGAGAAGAACCTCAGTTAGGAAGGCATGAGTTTGAGGTAGTGAAGATGGCAAGGTAGCTCTGGTTTCGGTGAAATGCAAAGCCCTTGCATCTGATATTTTGTGTTGCGTTCTGGCAAATGGCAATGCTGTAACATTCAGGTCTGCAAGTAATATAATTCTTTAAAAAAAAAAGTGGTTACTCAAGTCCTTTTTTGTAATATATGTCGAGAATTCTTTAGTCATTCAAGTCATAGCCAATTGATTCAGCTGTAATATATTCTGAATTCATTATTGTTGAAAATCAAAGCTTATTGATTCTTTTATTCCTTGCTACACTTGATTGTCATGAGCTTAGAGGACAGTCTCGATATGTTTTTGCATTGTTTTTCAGTTTCCCTTGTTCAGCTAGTGTTCCGGTCTTCCAGCCAACATTTGAATCTCAGTTTGAGTCTTTTCCCTCATTCAAATTATTGATTTTTCTTACTAAAGTTCAACAGCATTTGGAATGCAAGCTATCCTTTCTGTTTCCATTCACTGGAATATTTTGTACTCCTAATAGTCTAACTATTTCGATGTTATAACGGGATATCCCTTCTACATGAACTCGTGATTAAAAATCGAAAGAACCCTGATCATTCCAAAAGTTATAAGCGTTACATACTAATTTTTGTCTATATCAATTATCAAAGTCAACTCCCTATGCCACCTATATAAACTTGCTCACATGTTCGGTCCCATGTCCGGATAGAGGAAGTGACCGTCAATTAACGATGAATCTTCACAATACAAATTACGGATTAAATGGAGTGATATGTTTAGCAAGGATTCGCGATCCCGAGATTGAGATGATGTTGTTGTATCAAAAGTCAATTTACCACCACCTCTCTCCCATCTGAAAAAAATTAAAGAAAGCGTTTCCAATGCCACATAATTTAATATATAGTAGTATAATTTAGCTATATTTTTATGTACTAAGTTGCACTTAGGAGGCGTGAAATCCAAGCATGAAACTGCAGTTATTTGGAATCTCCGATATATGCAACTTTTAACACCATTTAAATCTCTTCTAAGGTAGATTTTTGCATAATTAGTTTAGTTTCAAAATCGTGCGAGTTGGTCTTCGGAAATTTCTTGGTAATAAAAAAAAATAAGAAGATTTTGCATGGTGCATTGACGCATCATTCATTTCTTATGAACCAACTGAAACAAATACACGCCCACACTCTACGAAATGGCATTGACTTCACCCAATTCTTGATCACTAAGCTTATTGAAATCCCAAATATCCCGTACGCCCACAAAGTGTTCGATAATATTCCTAGACCAGCTGTCTTCCTCTACAACAAGCTCATTCAAGCCTATTCTTCCCATGGCCTTCCCAGCCAGTGTTTTTCTCTCTATATCCAGATGCGCCGGCAAGGCTGCTCCCCTAATCCACACTCCTTCACTTTCCTCTTCGCCGCATGCACCAACCGTTCCAGCCCCATACAAGGCCAAATGTTCCATGTCCATTTCGTCAAATGGGGTTTCAAATTTGACATTTACGCCTTAACTGCATTAGTTGACATGTATGCTAAAATGGGTCTGTTGCCTGCCGCGCGGAAGCTCTTCGATGAGATGGAAATGAAGGATGTGCCCACTTGGAATTCTTTGATTGCAGGGTATGCCAAGAATGGAAATGTGGAAGAAGCTTTCAAATTGTTTTCAGCAATGCCTTCAAGGAATGTGATTTCCTGGACTGCAATGATCTCAGGCTATTCGCAAAACGGGAAGTATGCAAATGCACTAGCTGTCTACAAGGAAATGGAGAGAGATAGAGGGGTAAAGCCTAATGAAGTCACAATTGCTAGTGCGCTTCCAGCTTGTGCAAATCTTGGAGCGTTGGAGGTTGGGGAGAAAATTGAAGCTTATGCAAGAGCAAATGGATACTTTAAGAATATGTTTGTCTGCAATGCTGTGGTTGAAATGTATATGAAATGTGGTAGAATTGATAGGGCAATGCAACTCTTTCACGAGATTGGTAGGAGGAGGAACTTGTGTTCTTGGAATACCATGATCATGGGGTTAGCTGTCCATGGAAAAGGCGATGAAGCTCTTAAGCTTTTCGACCAAATGCTGGTAAGCCTTTGCAAATATTATCTTAAGTTCTTTGAACATCCAATTACAGCAAGCAAGAATGAGCTTTGATAGTGGGAATTTATATGATTGTGCTACTGTTGATACAGGGAGAAGGAAATGCACCTGATGATGTAACATTTGTAGGAGCAATCTTAGCATGCACACATGGAGGCATGGTAGCAAAGGGCTGGGAACTCCTCAGTTTGATGGAGCAAAGATTCTCCATAGCTCCAAAGTTGGAACATTATGGCTGTATGGTTGATCTCTTAGGCCGGGCTGGGAAACTGCAGGAAGCTTATGATCTCATACAGAGTATGCCAATGAGACCAGATTCGGTTATATGGGGAACTTTGCTTGGAGCCTGCAGCTTCCATGGGAATGTTGAACTGGCTGAGAAAGCAGCCGAGTTCCTTTCTGTGTTGGAGCCGTGGAATCCTGGAAATTATGTTATTCTCTCAAACATCTATGCAAGAGCTGGCCGATGGGATGGTGTTGCAAGGTTAAGGAAACTGATGAAGTCCTCCCAGATTACAAAAGCAGCAGGGTACAGCTTCATTGAGGAGGGAGGTGATATTCATAAGTTTATAGTAGAGGACAAATCCCACCACAAATCAAATGAGATATATGCACTGCTTGATTTAGTCACGACTATATTAAAGTTTGATGAAAGCAACATTGATATTAATTTGGATTCTATTGTTGAATAAATTTTTTGGTGATAACCTGAATAGTTTTTGGACCTACATTTCTCATTCCTGTTATGTCTAGAGCAACAAGTGATTCCTGCTCCACCTACTCAAATTACGCAAAACCTAATGTAATTAAAACTTGGTTAACATTTTAAGCTATACATGTTTCTGAAAATTAGGGGATTGTAAGGCTTTGAAATGTACAGCTTTCTCTTTCCAAAAGAGGGAAGAAAAGAATAGGGAAACAACAATAGCTTTGGGTGAGGAGATGCATAATTTCAAGCACACACCAGAAAAGGTCGCCTTAAGTTCATCTACTGCAAGATGGCAGAGTCAATAATAAATGAATAATACAAACTAGAATCTGTGATACATGAAACCCTCTTAGAAAGGATCAGGGGAAAAACACCAGGTTTTGCTTCAGAGACTTTGAATTTTTTGATAACAAAAGACCACCCAATGCATGTGATCAAAGGCTATATAGCTAGCAGAGTTCCTAAACATATTTTACCCCTAAAAAGATTTTGAGTTTCCGAACAATATACATTTAATACCCACCTAACTTGCACATCAGCTCAAAGCAAACATCCTTTAATCAATAAAATCGAGCATTTCCGAGATGAATACATTATGCAGCTTTTAGTTTAGTTCTCCATCTTCTTCTCCTCCCCACAAATTTGAGGACTTCGTCAATAAGAATAACAGGGGCAGAAAGCAAGATGACTAGAAGCCATTCACTTAGGCTCAGTGGGACAATACCAAATATATCTGCTAGGAAAGGAATATAGAGTATCAGGAAATGCAGGCCAAACGAGATTGACATTGCAACAAGAAGCCAAGGGTTTCTCCAAGGTGGCATTTTGATCAAGCTGTTGTCTTCAGAGAGAGCATTGAGAGAATTAAACATCTCGATTGCCACCAGGACAGAGAGTGACAAAGTCATGGCCTTCACTTTACCAACAGTAAAGTAGTCACAAGGGTGTGAAAAAGTAATCAGGCGGTTACCAGCCATGAACGGACTCACAGTGAAATTTGGCCATGCGGAGCATTCACCCCAGTTGCGAAGCTGTGATAGTTCAACTAGTGTGTGGCCATCACTCACAAGATCAATACCAAGGAAAGAAGCCTGAGTATACCACACTATAAATATGCCAACAGTTGCAATGCCCACATAAGAACCAATGACCTGAAAATATCACAGAAACCAGAATGTAAATTGCAGCTTAGCTTATCGATAAGTTTACTCAATATATTTAAGATCAGATGAACATGTGATAAAAAGTTATAGTTGGTTGCTTAGATAACAGAGCATCCCATTTCTCTCTTTGGTGTATCCACTTCTTTTATTAAGCAGCTTATAACAGTTGTTACTTTTCCAGAGAAGTGATCTAGATGGATAAACATATTTTCCTTGATTGCACTGTTATTTTGGAGAATATATAAGCTGAATGGTAGAGCTGATTTTTTATATAGTATAACAGGGGTGAACCACATGGCCAGGAAAATGTTGCAGCACGCACAGCCTGTGCCGTTGATACTTCTAGTCAAATTAGGCCTTCTCAATCACTAGTACTTTCTTCACCTACTTATTGGAGAATAATAAAGTGTAAAAAAACTTAGGGACAAAACTGAAAGAAATAAAGCAGATTCATTTCTACCTATTGGAGAAAAATGAAGAAGTAACTAATAGAACTTAGAGGGGAAATTGGAAGAAATAGTGATACCATATAGCGGAAGAAAACCCAGGAGTTTATTAGAGCATCATTGCTCTTCCTAGGTGGTTTCTGCATTATGTCAACATCAGCAGGGTTAAATCCGAGAGCCGTAGCAGGTGGGCCATCTGTTACCAAATTTACCCAGAGCAACTGCACGGCTATCAAACATTCTGGTATGCCCAAAGCAGCAGTCAAGAAAATGGAGATGACCTCACCAACGTTAGATGATATCATATATCTGCACCAAAGAATAATAAAGATGAAATTAAGGAAGAAAAAAGCATGATTAATCTAGGAATAATCAAATACTCACTACCAAAATCACAAGACTAACCTGATGAAGGCCTTCATGTTATTGTAGATCGAACGTCCCTCTGCAACAGCAGAGACTATAGTACTGAAATTGTCATCTGCCAGAACCATATCAGAAGCTTCTTTTGCAACCTAAACATATTATTCTCTGATCAGCTAATTAATACAATGACCAATAAGTTAACATATTTAGGAAAACTTCACATGCAGGGTGCACAATCATGGTAACTTCTGAAGATTTAGATGATAAACTTAGAGTCATAGCATGACGGCAATCCCTCAGAAGACCTCAGTACTTTACTATTCCAAGTGTATTTTAGGTAGTCAACGGTCAAATAATTGCACTGAGAGCATTAATGCAACAATTCAGAAAATGAGTTGCAACAACTACACAAAAAAAAAAGAAGCTTATTTCACCTCAGTTCCTGTGATGCCCATGGCTATTCCAATGTCAGCAAGTTTTAGTGCAGGTGCATCATTGACGCCATCTCCAGTCATTGCAACAACTTCACCCATATCCTTCAGCATCCTTACAATTTCTTGTTTGTGCCTGGGTTCAGCACGAGAAAAGACCTTGCCTCCATCTTTTGACAATATCTCAATTTGCTGCTGAGAGGAAAGTGCCATGAATTCTTTGCCGGTAAAACTACTCCCTCTAAGATTCTCGCCATCAGAAAATAACTGAATTTCCCTGCAAACAGCCTCAGCAGTGGATTTATTATCTCCAGTTATGACCATGATTTTGATCCCAGCCCTTCTGCAGTCATTTACTGCCTTGTGAACTTCCTCACGTGGGGGGTCCTGCATTTCATTCATTTACTCGAACTATTAAGAAAAGAAGGTTCTCTAGTTAGTGATTTATTATTCATGTAAACTTAAAAGTACTCACCCTTAGACCAACAACTCCTACAAAAACTAGATCACTTTCTATGGAGGAGTAGCAGGATGGATCAAGCAGCTTCTTATGGGCAGGATGACTCTCGGCATAATATCCTGAAAGCTCCCCCAAATCATCTTTATATGCCAAGCCCAAGCAGCGCAAACCCTTTGAACTCATCTGCAAGTGTCTCAACAACAATAGTTGCCGACAGGACTCGTCAATGGGAACAGTTGATCCATCTGCAAGTTGAACATATGTACTACGTTCTAGCAAACTCTCAACAGCACCCTAGACAAAACAAGTTTTAATCAGACGTGCACAGATTACCAAGCTAAACTTGTGAACAAGTGATCATTCAACATCAACAGAGAAAAGCTAGGCATTTCCTAAAGTGAATGACATTTCTATGGAACTAAACTCCGCAGAAGCATCTTTTGCAGAAAGAACAGATAACACTTCAAACTGTTGATACCCATTTTGCCACTTTTGGAAACTGAAGAACATTAATAAACATTGAAGATAATGCAGACTCAGTCTCTTGCTAATTGAAATTTTTCTGGGCATGTACAGCCTACAGCACATCAACAAGATAAAAATAAGAACTTTTCTGGCAAGCTGAGTATATCGAAGCCAACAGTCAAATAAAGAAAATATTTTAGAGACCAATTATCTCTAGTTCTACTGTAGTTCGGAGTCTAGTGATACAAATAAAAAACATGTGATTACACTGATTTCACTACAATTTATGTACCATAAATGACATGAGATAACCTTGACAAGTAGTCGATTGCTCCCATTCGGCTCCCGCACAATAACACCCATGGATTTGCGAACACGATCAAATTCCAAGGTTGCAACCCTTTTTGATCTTTTCATCCACCATTCACAGCATCCTATATTTAAATAATAATAATTATTATTATTATTATTTAAAAAAAAAAAAAACTGGTTTGAAATAGTAGCAACTAGATTGATGAATGAAGTAAAGTTATGGTCACCTAATTTAACGGTGTTGCGATCAATCAAATAGCTAGATACAATCTTTGCATTGTGGATCTTGCTTCTCGCTTTGCTATCTGGTACTCCCATCTTTTCCACCAAAACTTTAAGAGCTGCCTCAGTAGGCAATCCAGTTGTTTTGAACAGACGACCATCGCAGAAGACCCCAGCATCATTGCAGATTGCACATATTTCAGCCATAACTAGCAAGTTAGCATCCATATTGTAACAATTCCAGTCAATTATTCTCCCATCCTTAGGATCATACGTAGTCCCTTCGACGCCAAAAGTTCGCCAGGCTGTAGTTTTACCTCCCAATGTAAAGAACTCTGTCACAGACATCTGATTGGTAGTCAAGGTTCCTGTTTTATCTGAACAAATCACAGTTGTGCATCCTAAGGTTTCCACACTTGGAAGTTTCCGCACTATTGCGTTCTTTTGTGCCATTTTCCTTGTACCCAGAGCTAAGCAAGTAGTAATTACAGCAGGGAGACCTTCAGGAATTGCAGCCACTGCAAGAGCAACAGCTATCTTGAAATAATAAGCGCATTTCTCAAATGAGAAACGGATATCTGAAGGCCATCCATCCACAACCTTCCAAGTAAGGAAATATTTGTAATTGATTGCCCACACGACTAGGCAAACAATGCCAATAGCAGATGTAAGCCTATTACCGAATTCATCAAGTTTCTTCTTCAAAGGGGTGTCGCTCTCTTCCATTGATGCATCATGGATTTGTCTTTGGATCTTACCAATTTCTGTGCACATCCCCGTGTCCACAACAATGCAGATGCAGCTACCGTTCACGACTGTAGTTCCAGCAAAAACCATGTTCTCTTTGGCCTGCAATTCACAATCATCCATAGGAAGGGAATCGATGCTTCTAGTAACAGGCATCGACTCCCCTGTCAAAGAACTTTGCTCAACCCTTAGGGTTGAGGATTTTAAAGTGGCAACTCTCATATCAGCTGGCACTTTGTCACCAACTCGCAGATCCACGATATCCCCTGGGACAAGCTCCCTTGCTGGTAAATCTGGTACTAAATATCCATCTCTGAATACCTTAGCAGACTCACCTTGCATCTCTTTTAATGCTTCCAGTGCTTTCTCAGCATTGCTTTCTTGCCAAACTCCGACGATTGCATTGATTACTAAGATCAAGAGGATTACAAAGGGTTCTACATAGGCCTTGAACCCTGAATCTCCAGTCTCATCCTGATGCAGATAAGCTACAACGAATGAGATGAAGGCTGCACCAAGGAGGATCTTAATAAGCATATCATCAAACTGCTCCAAAACAAGCCTCCACAAAGGCTTCCCCTTTTCTTTCTCAAGCTCATTCAAACCATATCTTTCTCGCCTCTTCTCCACCTCATAAGTGCTTAGACCCTTCTCTAATTTTACTTGGTACTCTTTCAGACACTGATCGACAGACCAGGACCATGCAGGGAATGGTTTTTCTTCCATCACGAAATCCCCAATCTAACTTAAATTCCAGAGAAATTATCCTCAATCATCTCATTCCCTGAAAAAAGATACAAGAAATAACAGTTTTGAGTGAAGAAGTACTAGTATTTTAGTGTGCAACCATGGAACCATAAAAGTTAAGCAAATAATTGAGAGTGAAAAGAAAATATTTAGACTTATCCCAAACCAAATAACAGGTGGGGAAAAGATGAAGATTGAATAAGGGGTAATTTACAAAACTGGTTGTTTGATGGCCCAAGTATAGTTGAATGTGATGCCCAGGAAATTGTGCTTTCTAAATAATTCCTCAAGTGAAGATTTTACAGAGTTCTGAGTTCTGTTAAACATTGTTGTTTCTTGTTAAAGAGAAATCCTAAAGATTCTCTGGTTTGGGCTAAGAGGCAAGCAAATCTAATTGTCCATTGCTTGGCAAGAGAGTCTATAAATTGTGCTAGTCCTTTCTATTGGGAGTACCTCCTAGTTTTACTGCAAACTAGTTGGTCGTTGATTCAGTTTAATGAAACTGTTGGTTTTGAGTTTTAAAAAAAAAGATATAAGAGACAAAAAAAAGCAAATCTCCAACTACAACTCTATCAAGTAATAATTGACAGCTTTTATGACACACCTATCAGACCAGAAAAAATCACAGATAAAAGCAAAGCAAAGCAGGGCAGGCAACCAGCATTAAGCCTCAAATAAGTAAAACTAAGAAATGGAGGAAAACAACAGCAGAAACTGCTATGCAGCACTAAAAGAAAACTGAAACCATGCAACGCAAACAACTTTACAAATAAGACAAGAATAGCAGTCTTATAAAAAAGAATCAAAATAAATCATGTACCCACAAATACAATGAAAAAGATTGAAGCTTTAGCAACTGCTAGCAAAAGGGACAAGGAATAACAATGAGTTGGGAAATGTTGTACCTCTTATAAGGAACAAAAGCAGTGGCTTTGAGACAAAGTAACTGACAGATCGGACATAGTATTATACAGAGGAAGAAAATTCTTGGAAACAGACGGCTCAAAATTTTCTTGCTTGCAAAAGTATTCAATTGATTATTTTTCTCTTTCCAGTGAAAAGAAAGAAAGACTGAAGAACACTTACGACTGAGATAACTGCTTTTGCTTTGGAGACTACCAAAAGTAAAGTACTTGTACAGATTTGGATACAGTTACAGGAGAAAAAAACATATATTCAAAATCAAACTGGATAATAGTTGGATTTACCATAATGTCCTTAATTGGAGTTTGACTTTTATAAGGTAGTAGTTGGGGTTGGGGACAAGTAGACAGCCGTACGCGTAAACAGAATCTTTAATGTATAGAGTATACATACGCACTAATCTTGTTTATAATTTTGTTCCCGATGTATTTTTTATCTTTACTCGTAAAACTATTTAGGTTGACAGTGAACCTAGAAAATAAAATTGGTACGCAATTTTCTAAGATTTCTTTTTTAGTCTAATTCAAAATGAATAGTGCAATTCTTTTAATATATACTCCCTCCGTTTCAAATCAAATAAAATACTTTCTTTTTTAGTCTGTTTCAAAATAAATTACATATTTTTAAATTTAGAAATTATTCAATTTTAAACTCTTTATTTTACTTATTTTATCATTAATGAGAAACTTTTATAAACACACAAATGTCATGGCCCCACAAATCTTTTACCTCTTAAATTTTTAAAACCACAAATTTCAAAAGTCTTTTTTTTTCTTAAACTCTGTACCAAATCAAACTACCTCATCTAAATTGAAACGGAAGGAGCAGTACATCTTAAATTGTGATGTTTGTGTACTTTTACCCTTGATGATACTTTCTTATAAGAATGACATGATATATATAAAATCACAAGATTCAAAGAATATTTTTAGTACGTAATGCACAACTTTATTTCAAAATCACAAAGTTCTCTTTAAATTCTTAAATTCGTGCTCGGTTAAACTAAAACATATAAAATGAAACTAAAAGAGTACTAATCTGTACCAAGCGTTCAATATGTGTTTTTCCTAATATTCCTTTGTAAGTATATTATACATTCCTCTTGCGAGTAGTTTATAAGATTTTAGGTTTCCAGTCAAGTCAACAGCGAGAATAAATGATATTTATAAATATTATTTAGGAAAAAGGAAACAAGCCATTTATATTGATTTTCATCGATCAATTCCAAAAGTATGCTTTCATACAAATTACTAGTACTATTTTTGGCTTCTCTTTTTCTTTTCCCCTTAAGAGAATGAACAACTCTTGGACTTTATGCTAATTAGTAGTGCTGTCCACGATTCAATGATAATTCAAGGATTATGGTGGGACAGCATCACCAAGAATTGTTCAACATTAGAAAGTTGTTATTAGGTTAGAAAAAAAAGGGAAAGAGAGGAATGAATAAGAAAACCATTCAAGAAGATGACTTTTTGACTCTCTTCGTTGTTTTGTTAAGACAAAGGGAAAAAGAGACAATTAATTCGTTTCTTTATCCATCAATTTTGGAAGGAAAGAAAAAAAAGATGTTGTCAGCAGACGAGACTGACTAGTACAAGTTCATGATTTCAAAACTTTTTTCTCAAGTTTTCAAATTTCGTCCACTTTCTAGGAAACTTCCTTATGGAAAACCGTATCATGGCATATTCTAGTGATATGATAGTAATATATTAATAGAGTATACCTTGAATATGTGGTTTTAGCATTAATTTTACCAAACAAAATTCTTTGAACGTCTCCATTAAATATTTAATAATTTTTCATGTAATATATCTCAAACTTACCTAGTAAAAAGAGAGATCTTTATATGAATAGTGTGTCATATTTATTGTTTACTTTTTCTAATCATATACATAGGTTATACATTGATTATACATAATTATAAACATATAATACCTAAGTTATGTATATAACTTAGGTATATTTTTAGTTTAAGCGATCGGTTGGACGGCTATTTGGGTTAATTCATTCTTTTTGTTTGAAAAGATTATGTTGTTTTTTTGTGTATTTGAAAACTAATAGAGCAAAGTTTTTTCTGTCGATGTGATGTGTAAGTGAAAGACAAAAAGTTAAGGACAAACATAGCTTGCAATTTTTTCTCGAGTGAGAAAGTGAAAATGAAAGACCAATACGGCTTTAGTGGTTAGGAAAGAAGAATTGTTAAAAAGAGTCAAATGCTCATCAAAATGCAAAATTTATCCAACTAAATATACAATGACTGCATCGAACATATAAGAATACCTACATTAAATATCTAGGTTTAATATATTTTGAAATACTTTTTAGTAATTATTAAAGATTTAAACGTGAGCATATTTACAATCTCGAGTTTTACGAGTCCACTGCAACTTGACAGATATTTGGATAGATGTTAATTCAAAATATGGAATTCATTTAAACAGTTATTTATAGTTCGAACTGAAAATAATAATAATAATAATAATAATAACAATAATAATAATAATGAATATATTTCATATCTTAAATCCACTCATATAGTTTAACTTGTAATGTCAAATCATGACTTAAAACCCAAAAAATGCCTACTTAATTAGCCTTCTTGAAATCAAATCATTAGTTTACTTTATCATTTTAAAGTAAAGTTTTTGAAATAGGAGTAATAAAGATGAGGTCCATAGCTCAAATACATTCACCTATCGTAGTTATGTTTACAATCTTTCTGTTTTATTTAAGCGGCTCGGACTATGTTTTTCTACTTGATACAAAACATTTTATTTTATTTTATCTCATATCAAAACGTGTGTATGTGACTCAAGTCACTGCCGTAGGCAAGTTATGATTGGCAAACAATGTTACATACGCATGTTAAATTAATTGTTCAATATGTATGATAAAATAATTCTAACATTCAGTTCCATAAGCTTTTATCGTAGATTTAATAGCAAGTTGGCTGTCCAACGGGACGGGACGGGACGGGACGACATTTAGTCGGGACGGTGGCGGGACTGGATGAAACGGGACGGGATAAACGGGACTAAACGGTAGGTCCATCCCGTCCCGCTAACAAACAGGACGAGACGGGACGGGATGGACGGTAGGTCCATCCCGTCCCGCTAACAAACGGGATGGGACGGGACAGTTTTGCGAGCCTTAAGTACCGTTTTTAAAAAAAAAATATATATTTAAGCATTGAGTTTGGCAACGGCTATTCTTTTGACAATGACTAAGCTTTTAAAGTTTGCAACAACTAGTTTTTTGACTTATTTAATAAACTTAAAAATTAAACGGAAATTAAGAAACTAAGTAAAGAATTATAAAATATTAAAACAAAAGACTTGTAATGAAATATTTTAGTAATTATAATATTATAATACAGTTATAATTTATTTAATATAATTTCAAGCCATTAAGTAACTAAGTAAGAGTGTAAGACAATTCATAAAAAAATTCAACGCTTAGAGCCTTTTATTTTATTAATAGAACTTTCAAATCTCACATAAAAATATAATTCTTTTGAAGAGTACATAATCTACGCAGCCACCTTCTAGGAAGGGTTCTGTTTGAACTAGGCCTCTTAGTAGCCAATTACAAATTATCATACTAATATTTGTAAGCTCCTATATAACTTCGTTGTAACTTATCTATAATTTTGCTCGGACATTGTTCTGGAATTGACAATGTTGATTGATGTTCCATGAATTCTATGCTATCATAGCTCCCAGTACTAAGTATCTCATTGTATTCTTCTTCTTCCCTAGTTTCACCATCTGTTGTTTCCATAGATTTATATTTATCAAACATTGATCTAATATAAGAATATATGTTAGCTTGGCAGCTTCGAGAGATGGTTGTTCATTTTCTTGAATTGCTAAATTCCTCATAAATTTTACGAACAAGTCCATTTGCACCTCTTAATTTTAAAGTTGGGTTAAGTATAGTAGAAATTAAATAAACTTGGGGAATAAGGAAAAATACTTTTTAAATTTTGCAATCATTTCATTAATGGCTGGTGCATAAGTTGGATTAATTTTGCAATCATTTCATTAAGCTAGTTGTTGCAGTTGTGTTAGCACTTAACAGAAGCATTATCTAAGGTGATAGTTAAAACTTTATCAATGAGTCCATAAAAATCAATAATTCGTAGAACAGTAGTTGCAATATATGCTCCAGTGTGTTTTGAATCAACAAATTTATAACCAATAATACGTTTTTGCATGTTCCAGTGATGATCAACCTAATGACACGTAACAGTTAAATAATCACAACCATTAGGACTACGACCTATATCAGATGTGATAGACACTTTACAATCTAAGTGAAAAAATATACAACGAATATACTAAATATATTCGGTTTGAAATTTAAAAACATCATTTCTAACCGTGGTCTTAGGAAAATCTTGAAAAGCAGGATTATAAGTTTCTTGTATATAATGCACACAAAAAAAATACGACGCGGGACAGGCGGGACGGGACAGTACGGGACGAGACAGACGGGACAGGCGGGACGGGACGAGACAAAACGGGACGGGACAAACAGGACGAAATGGCCATCCCGTCCCGTTTAACATGGGCCCATCCCATTTAGAATTAAGTGAAACGGGACGGGACGGCCCGTCCCGTTGGACAGCCTTAAGCAAGACTGTTAAAATTTGTCCAAGCTTTAAATGGTATTCCTATGATAAACTAATTGTCCGAAAAAATTACTAGCAAAATTAGTCAATTTCATAATATGTACATCAGAATTTAAAAATAAAAAAATGACAATTGAATAAGACGGGGGCAAGAAAACGCTTGACGAGGCAAGGCAAGAGGGTTTCTCACTAGGGCGCGTGTTCGTCCCGAAGTTATGACACAAAAAATTGGACTTGTGCAAGCAAGGAAGTTTCCCATCGATCAAAACGCGTGACATGTGGCCAAATTCTGACCCATAGCTATTTTTGCAAAAATTATTTAAACGAAGTAAAAAATTAAACACACAGAAAATCGGGGCAAGTGCACAAATAGTCATTCTCATAGATATTATTTAGAGGTTAGCTCACATTTATTTTGTCCTAAAATTTTAAACTAAAAATCTTAATTTCAGGACAATTTATGACAAATATGAAACTCGAAAACTTAAATTCAGAATGCAATAATTAATTTTTTAAAGAAAAATTAACCCAAATAGCTGCTCATCCAACTGCTTAAACTAAATCAATACTTCAAAACAAAAAGGAATCTGGGCCTCATCCAGCCAGCCCGAAAAAACACCATCACAATGAACTGGGCTTTGACCCCCATTGTAGATATGGCTTGGGATAGCCACTTTTTAACATAATATTTAGTTTTTATCCAATATTTTAAATGCTGAGTAAAAATAGCTATTACTCTATTAAAATTAATATAAAAAGACGTTGTTACCCTTTCTTCATGAATGTTGTGTAAATATTAAGGACATGATGTCCTTAACATTTATACTCCACATATGAAGTTAAGGACATGATGTCCTAAATTTTAACAACGGAAGGTGCAAATACATGACATTTTGTCCTTAATATTTACACAACATTTATGAAGTTAAGGACACCATGTCCTTAATATTTACACAACACTCATAAAGTTAAGGACACTATATCCTTAATATTTACACCGCACATATGAAGTTAAGGCCACGAGATCTTAAAGTTCAATAATAGAAGGTGAAAATACAAGTTAAGGACATTATGTCCTTAATTTACACTGCACACATGAAGTTAAGGACGCCATGTCCTTAACATTTACACTGCACATATGAAATTAAGGACATGATGTCCTAAAGTTTAACAACGAAAGGTGCAAATACAAGACACTTTGTACTTAATATTTACACAACATTCATGAATTTAAGAACATCATGTCCTTTATATTTACACAACACTCATAAAGTTAAGGACACTATTTCCTTAACATTTACACTGCACACATGAAGTTAAGGACAACATGTCCTTAATATTTACACTGCACATATGAAGTTAAGGACATGAGATCCTAAAGTTTAACAACAGAAGGTGCAAATACAAGTTAAGGACATTATGTCCTTAACATTTATACTGCACACATGAAATTAAGAACGCCATGTCCTTAACATTTACCCTGCACATATAAAGTTAAGGACTTGGTGTCCTAAAATTTAACAACAGAAAATACAAATACAAGACACTTTATCCTTAATATTTACACAGCATTCATATCATGTTCTTAATTTATACAGTACCCATGTCTAGGAGTATTTTTGTCCGACAAGTAAAAATTTATTATGCACCGAGCAAAGAGTAAACATGTATCTAATTGTACTTCCGTATGGTATTGCAAACGAAGCAGATTAGAAACGGGCCCAAATCAGGTAATATTCGGAGCAAAAGTACCTATTTGAGCTTTTCCTGTTCCCTTTTAGAACTTACAAGACAAATGCTTTCATTGGGTTCTAGGGTTTTTCTGGTAAATCTTTTATATTCCCCTAATTGCTACATAGAATTCATATAGTTTGCAATTGGCATGTAGTTAAGCAGTAGAGAAGTGTACTTGTAATCATTTGATGGCGTTGTTAATGATGTGTTTCAGGTAAAGAATAGCAAGGAGTCGAATATGAGGCCTATATTCGTGGGGAACTTTGGGTATGGTACACGTCAATCAGAACTGGAACGATTGTTCTCCAAGTATGGAAGGATCGAGCGTGTTGACATGAAAAATGGTATCCCTTTTGTTTTCTCTTTCGTATTTTCTGTTGGTTTAGTTAGTTTTATTATTGTACTATGCATTCTTGATGCTGAAATGAATAACAAAGATGATAGACACAGATATATTGGAAAGAAAAAAAGATCCTAATGGCTTTATTCGTGGAATTATATTGCAAGTTAAAACCCAGTAGGTGGTTGTATCTTCAGTTGTTCGAATTACATAATTCTTTACTGTCAGTAGGTGTGTTTTTAAATTTTTGTCAGTGCTGATCTTCACGGAGCTATTAAGGTTTGCTCTTTTAGCTACACGTAGCCTCTTCAAATCGCGGCAAAGGAGTGGGTTGGTCCAGACCTGTAAAAATAGTCTAATTATGATGATTTTTCTGTTTCCCACACGTAGCTGACCCCAATTAGTTTGGGATGAGCGCTGTCGGGTTTGTTGATTAATATTTTTATATCAATAATATCATGTTGATTTTCTCTTCTCAGCTTATGACTACTGGCTTTTTTTCCGTTTTGGATACTATGATGGTGATTTTGTTGGTTAAATATATTGCTTTGCTACTTAGCTAGTTTGTTTTAGCTATGTATGTGTGCACATGACATGGTAGGACATGGCGGGGAGCCAAATGTGAAATTCATTTGGAGAAGATCTCCATTTTATGTGTTTGTTTTGGCGCAGGAATGTCTCCCAAGGAAAAAGAGCTTCTATCATGGCTCGACACTTGCAAAAACTTCTATTGCTAGGCCACCTATCTGTCTTCCTGCTCTCCTTCTCAATGATGGAATTGTTCTGCATTTCTTTGACTGATCTTCCGTCATTCACCTACTTCACTGCCCATGTTGCCATTTTTCAAGAATGGTTATGATGGGATTTGTCTGTTCTTCATGCCATGCCTACCACTAGTGATAAGCGGATCAATGAATTCTTATCATGCCATGCCTCCTTATTCCGAATCGTGCTGTGAATTGGTGAAGCATGCTTAGCAATGACTCAGACTTGACATCTTGGATTTAAACATTTAATTAGCCTTCATCATCATCATGATTTAGTTCATGCAAGGCCTCTCTACCTCCTTACTTTCATCAGGCCTTCACATACTTGCAGATGTTGTACTTTATTTAATTCCTAAAGGGGATTATAACTTTGATTTAACTGATGTACACTCTGCTTATGAGATTTTCAGACTTTCTTGTCATGCTTTTCTTTGGCCTTATAATGGAGTCTTTACAACTACATGGTTTGCGTTTGTCTACTTTGAGGATGAGCGTGATGCCGCAGATGCCATCCGTGATCTTGACGACATACCATTTGGGTATGACAAACGTTGGTTATCAGTGGAATGGGCTAAGGTATTTCATTGCACTCTTCTTTCCCAAATGTGGCAACTGCCATCCCATTAGAATTACCTTCTCCAAGAGGCAACATGATTGATATTATAATCAACAGTCTATGTAAAGAACTATGCTTTTATAACTTTGTTTCGACAGGGTGAATGCGGTAGACCTCATGATGGCTCCAAGGTTGCAGCAAACCAAAGACCTACAAAAAATCTGTTTGTCATTAAATTTGACCCTAATCGCACTAGGTTGCGTGACATAGAAAGACATTTTGAACTGTACGGAGAGGTCCTTAATGTTCGCATACGGCGGACTTTTGCATTTGTGCAGTTTGAAAATCAGGAAGATGCCACAAAAGCCTTGGAGAGTACACACATGAGGTTGTCAGTGCATTTTGTTTGTATTTGCTTACATTGTAATTTCACATCCATGTTGTGCTATTGTTTCTTGTCTCCTGACAAGAAATGATTATTGCATTTGCAGTAAGATCCTGAACAGAGTGGTTTCTGTAGAGTATGCTTTGAAGGATGACGATGAGAGAGGGGACAGATATAACAGCCCTAGAAGAGATTATGGCAGGCAAAGGGATAGCCCTTATCGGAGGTCACCAAGCCCGATGTATCAAAGGAGTCGACCTAGCCCTGATTATGGCCGTTCTCATAGCCCTGCCTTCGACAAATATAATGGTCTGTCATATGATCGATATAGGAGTCCTGAGTATGGAAGGTATCACAGGTAGATTTGTGTCTGACAAAATTTTTATTTTTCTACTATTTAAGCTAGCTAGGCTCTATAAATTTTTGTAATAGTTAGAGCTCATGTTCCCATTTTTCCTTCATAATTTCAGCAGGTCTCCCATTCGGAGGTCAAGAACTTGAAGCGGTGATTTACCGCCGCTCCTTTCTGGATAAATGCTTGCTGTGTATTAAATATTAATGTAATGGATTTATTGCATGTATCGCTTAAACTTTAGAGAGTGTGGCAGCTGTTGGAAAACTTTTATATGGTGGAATCACGGTCTCTGCATATTGAGACCACTTGGCACGAATTCATGACTGATGAAAAGGAACATATGTAAGGAAACACTTATTAGCTATTGAGGTTTCAGCAGATATTGGAACCAACTAGCATATGCTCCAACTGCTGTTTGCTTCGTATATCCTGTTCTGCCTTTTCTTTTTCATTTGATTGTGACCGCAACCTTTAATGGGTTGTGCAGCTTAGGATTTACCTTATAGTAAAAATTTGTAGACTGCAGTGGGACGTAAAAAGTATCTCTCCTAATCTTTGTTATGTATGTTCTCTACTTATTTCTTTTTCTCATACCTTCTCAGAGGTCCTTGTTTTTCTCCCTTAAAGTTAACCTTAAGGAGGTGGCATGCATCACAATAAAGTTAATCTTTGTGGCATGCATCTTTGATTGAAACTTAAAAAAAAAAAACGGGAGTCTTATATTGTGATGCAAGTCAGTCTTCTATTTAGAGACCGCACTGTTTTTACTTAACAGGATCCCTGTAGAACCCATCCGTTTATTATTGTTTTTCATCTGTGCCTGGAAATGGATAAATTATGAGTCATTTTTGGGACTATACTGGTCCACCGGGAGTGAATTTTGTAAGTTTAGTTTTGCGCGAGCAAAGTTTGTGTGCTTCTAAGGTATTTTTATAGAAAGCTTTCAAAGAATAAAAGAGATCATATAATATTGAGTTGGTTTTTTTTTTTTTCTTGTCTCAACTCTCAACCCCCATTGGCTTTCTGTTTGCAGATTTGTCCAAAAAAGAAAAAACAAGTCCCAAAGTATTGTCTTACTCTAGATTTTTTGTTTTCCAGTAGAGGGTAGCCAATCTTCAGAGATGCTTTTGATGGTCTTGGATGCCCATTATAACTTTTAAGATCAATTACCGAACTTGCTTTGTTTTTAGATTTTTTTTCTCAAGCGACACTTCTCAGGTATTGTCTAAACGCTAAATTTTTGGTTTGTCCCTGTAGAGAGGAGTGGCCTAGACGTTTCCAACTCCAATCTCATGCGAAATTCAAGCTCAACTTTGAAGATTGAAAAAATGATATCTTTAAGAGTTAAGGGCAGAAATATGGATATCTTAGGAGCGTCAATAGTCTGTCAAATCCGAAGGCTAAGTTTCCTTGAGACGGAGTCTTCCTTGGTTACCAGTTACCAAATTAGAGTTGAATCTTCAAAAAAGTTCAACTTGCTTCGGTTTTAATTTTGCAGGATGAAATCAAGTGATTATGTATTCCCCTTGTAACAAAGCTAAATAATCTATAAATATTGCATTTATCCATTAAGCCGGTAAATTCGACATGCAATCCGTGACACGTACACTGGACCAATTAACAAGCTAACTAGCTATGACCAATAGCGATGCACATTGTTGGAAATGCGTTATCTGCACCCACAACTTCTGTTTCGGATTATCAACCCGATGGTTGGGTCAGCCAGTAGCCGGAATCCTCCCGCATAGCTCCCTAACGAAGGTATCCACGTCCAACTTCTCCGGTAACTAGGGGTGTGTTAAAATAGCAACACCAGCTTTTACCCATTAGTATTTACTTTGACTTACTAGTTTAGTAGGATAGATGTTGGTAGTTTTGTTTTACCGAGTCTATAATGTTTTACTTATTTTCTGGTGACTGTTGTGGATTGCAGCAAGATGTGGAAAAGTTGTTACAGTGTATGCCTATAAAAGGCACCAGTCCAGTCGCTTTCAATGTATCCTTTTTTTCCAACTTTCCTCTAGTTTATTGAGTGTTCTTCTTCTTTAATAAAATAGAAGTTCTATTCTTTTGCTCAATACAGAGAAGTCTTCCTTTTATCCTAAAATTATTTCCTTGTATCTTTGTTTTATTCAACATATTTGGTATCAGAGCTAGGCTATAGAAGAGAGGAAAAGTATTTTGGTAAAGTCACACAACACTTTTGACCATATAAGTTGTTGGTGACAGCTTTCTTTTTCTTGAGCAAAAGTTATTGTCTCACAGAAGGATGATTGAGCTTCAAGCCGTAGGTGGAATTAAAAAACTCAACCATCAAAATTACAAAACATGAATGACATGTATGATTTCCTACATGGAAGGCCAAAATCTCTGGGAGTTCGTTAATGGAAGCGAAGTCAAACCGGGGGCAGAAGAACCTAATGGTGCACTGCAAAAATAGAAGATTAAAGCAGGCAAAGCGTTGTTTGCCCTCAAAACCACCATTGAAGAAGATGTGCTGGAACATATACGAGATGATACAACACCAAAGGAAGCTTGGGACACGCTAGCTGCACTCTTTTCAAAGAAGAATGACACACGACTACAACTTTTAGAAAGTGAGTTATTTTCGATAGCGCAACGTGATATGAGCATTGCGCAATACTTTCACAAGGTGAAGTCGATATGCCGTGAAATTTCAGAATTGGATCCAACAACTCCAATTGGCGAAACCAGGATGAAAAGAATAATCATCCATGGTTTGAGATCTGAATTCAGAGGCTTTATTACTACCATACAAGGATGGCCAAATCAACCATTACTTGTTGAGTTTGAGAATTTGCTTGCTGGTCAAGAAGCCATGGGTAAGCAAATGAGAGTTCCATAGAAGGGTGAGGAGGAAGCGCTCTACACCAATAAAAGCAGAGGGAACTTCAAGCAGCACAATGTTTGTGGATCCAAAAGAAATGACGACAAGACAAAAGCTCATCAAGGAGAATGGAGTTATCATCTAGGGGGAGCTCCAAAGAATCATGGCAACAACAAAAGGTTTGAAGGGAAATGCAACAACTGTAGAAATAAGGGCCATAAAGCTAATGTCTGCTGGTCTAAGAAAAGGTCTGTGGAGAGTAATGCTGCTACTTCCAATACAAAGGAAAGAAGTGAAGATGACTGGGATGCAGAAGCTTGCTTTGCTGCAGAAGAAGAGGAGTTAGCTCTTACAGTAACAAATAACTGGGATGCTGAAGAAGAAGAGGAGTTAGCTCTCACAGCAAAAACCTCAAGACATATTGATTATGAGAATGACTGGATCGTTGACTCAGGATGCTCAAATCATATGTCTGGTGATAAAGAGAAGCTGCAAAATTTGTCCGAGTACAAGAGGGATCGTGAGGTGGTGACAACCGACGACACAAAATTACCGATAGCTCACGTCGGTAAGACTGTAGTGTCTCCAAAGAATAGTGCTGACCCGATGTTGCTTCAAAATATTTATCACATCCCAGGTATGAGGAAAAATCTTCTTTCGGTAGCACAATTAACATCGTCGGGCCTTTTTGTTCTGTTTGGTCCAAGATGTAATGATATTTCATGACCTGGAGATTACAAAAGAGCCAGTGTTAAAGGGACAGAGATTGAATTCCGTCTACGTGATGTCGGTAGAAACCGCGTATGTAGACAAGACGAGGAAGAACGAGACTGCAGACTTATGGCATATGAGACTGAGTCACGTTAGCTACTCTAAGCTAAGTGTCATGATGGAAAAGTCAATGTTGAAGGATCTTCCCAAACTTGCAATTAGAGCAGATGTAATATGTGCAGGCTGTCAGTATAGTAAAGCGCATCAGTTGCCGTATGAGGAGTCAAAATATAAAGCAAAAGAACCATTAGAATTAGTTCACTCTGATGTGTTCGGACCTGTCAAGCAAGCATCTGTTGGTGGGATAAAATATATGGTCACTTTTATTGATGATTTTTCCAAGTATGTGCGGATTTACTTCTTAAAGGAAAAATCTGATACATTTTCAAAATTCAAAGAGTTCAAAAAGGATGCTGAAGCAGAAATTAATAAGAAAATTCTTTGCCTGCGGATTGACAATGGTAGGGAATATACCTCAAATAAATTTTCTGACTTCCTTTAGGGATATCGAATACGTCATCAATTTACGTATGCAAACACGCTGCAACAAAATTGTGTAGCGAAAAGGAAGAACATGCATCTAGCAGAAATCTGCCGGAGTATGCTTCACGCAAAAAATGTCCCATGACAATTTTGGGCAGAAGCAATGAAGACAGTATCCTTTGTGATTAACAGACTTCCTCAACAAAGGTTATGCTTTCTTTCACCTTTTGAGAAGTTGTGGAATACGAAACCTTCTGTTAGCTATTTTTGAGTTTTCGGATGTATTTGTTATGTATTTGTTCCTGATCTTTTACGTAGCAAGATTGATAAAAAAAGCTATTAGGTGCATATTTGTGGGATATAATGGACAAAGGAAAGGGTGGAAGTGTTGTGACCCTACAACACAAAAGTGTTACACGAGCCGAAATGTGGTGTTCGATGAAGCATCTTCCCTGTGGTCCTCAAAAAGGAAGATATTACCAGATTCTGATGATTTTAAAGATAAGCTGAAATCTGCTGAAATTCAATTAAATTCCTATGAAGCAGAAGACGAAAATGCTGGTGGCAATAAAGATGAAAATGTTGATGGTGATGAAGAATGTATTTCTCAAAGTCCTTGGCGAGCTGGTGTGCACCAACGACCAAGTGATGAAGGCGAGTCCAGTGAAGCAGTTGCACCAACTCAACTCAGAAGATCAACAAGGACCAAAAAGCCAAATCTCAAATATGCAAATGTTGTCATAATAGAAGAAGCAGATGCAAAAGAACCTGAGACATTTGAAGAAGCATTTCAAAATCTGAAGTGGACTAAAGCTATGGAAGAGGAAATTATTGCATTAGAACGAAACCAGACTTGGGAGCTCGTGCCAAAGCCAAGAGATGTGAAACCCATTTCTTGCAAATGGGTTTATAAGATAAAGCGCCGAGCAGATGGATCCATAGAGAGACACAAGCCTCGTCTGGTAGCTCGAGGATTTTCTCAACAATATGGACTAGACTATGATGAAACGTTTAGTCCAGTAGCAAAGCTTACAACTGTCCGAGTCTTACTTGCACTTGCAGCTAACAAAGACTGGAACTTATGGCAGATGGACGTTAAAAATGCTTTTTTACATGGAGAGCTAGATCGAGAGATCTACATGGTTCAACATATGGGTTTCCATAATGAAGATTATACTGACTATGTTTGCAAATTGCGGAAGGCGTTGTATGGATTAAAACAAGCTCCACGGGCCTGGTACGGTAAGATTGCTGAGTTTTTGACTCACAGTGGTTATTTGGTAACACCTGCAGACTCTAGTTTGTTTATCAAGGCTAATGGAGGAAAACTAGCTATAGTGCTAGTTTATGTGGATGATCTAATCATAACAGGAGATTTTCAAGAAGAAATCCTAAGAACAAAGGAGAATCTTTCAGTTCGTTTTCAGATGAAAGAACTTTGGCAGCTCAAGCATTTTCTTGGTCTAGAGGTTGATCGAAATCAAGAAGGAATACTTCTCCATCAGCAGAAATATTCCAGAGACTTGTTGAATAAATTTGGCATGCTTGAATGTAAGCCAATTTTGACGTCGATAGAACCAAATGTCAAGATGTGTGCACATGAAGGCAAAGATTTGGAAGATACAATAATGTATCGACAACTAATAGGTAGTCTAATCTATCTAACCTTAACTCGTCCTGACATCTCTTATGCAGTTGGTGTGATGAGTCGATACATGCAAAATCCAAAGAAGTCTCATCTTGAAGCAGTTCGTCGAATTTTGAGATATGTGAAGAATACACTTGGCTATGGTATTCTGTATAAGAAAGGTGAAGATTGCAATCTAGTTGGTTATTGCGACACTGACTATGCAGGAGATCATGATACTCGACGCTCAACTACTGGATATGTGTTTATTCTTGCATCAGGAGCAATTTCTTGGTGTAGCAAAAGGCAGCCAACTGTGTCTTTATCAACAACAGAAGCAGAGTACCGGGCCGCGGCAATGGCAGCTCAAGAGAGCACTTGGCTTATGCAGTTGTTGACTGACTTGAATCAACCAATAGATTATGCAATTCAATTGTATTGTGACAACTAGTCAGCAATACGTCTTGCAGAGAATCCAATTTTCCATGCTAGGACTAAACATGTAGAGGTGCACTATCACTTTATCAGAGAAAAAGTCTTGCAAGAGGAAATCAGTTTGAAGTACATTGATATAGAGAATCAAGTTGCAGATCTATTCACTAAAGGCTTAAGTATCAACAAGTTTGGAAGGTTTCGTTTGCAACTAGGAATGATAAAAAGAAAAATGGAAGCTGATGTTGAGGGGGAGTGTTAAAATAACAACACTAGCTTTTACCCATTAGTATTTACTTTGACTTACTAGTTTAGTAGGATAGATGTTGGTAGTTTTGTTTTACCGAGTCTTTAGTGTTTTTCTTATTTTTTTGTGACTATTGTGGACTTCTGTAGCAGGATGTGGAAAAGTTTTTACAGTGTATGCCTATAAAAGGCACCAGTCCGGTCTCTTTCAATGTATCTTTTTTTTCAGCTTTTCTCTAGTTTATTGAGTGTTCTTATTCTTTAATAAAATAGAAGTTTTGTTCTTTTGCTCAATACAGAGAAGTCTTCCTTTTATCCTAAAATTATTTCCTTGTATCTTTGTTTTATTCAACAGGGTGTACATGAGTCGGGTTGGTTTGGATTTTCTAATTTCCAAACCAAACCAATTCTATCGGGTTATTAAATCTAAATACCAAACCAAACCAATAAAAGTCGGATTTTTTAATCTCGATTTTTCTCGGGTTTTCGGGTTTTTTTGTTTTTTTTTCTTCATAAAGTCTTCATAGCACAAAACGTAAAATTTATGCTCCAAATATTTCTTTAATCCTAGTAAGAGAGAACTATATAAGGTGTTTTTTCATAAAATAACATAAATATGAGATGAGTCATGGCATTGTACTAAAATATTCAACAATAAAGATAATAAAATCGCATAAAATAAATATTATTAATAAGGCATAATGAAAACAAACATAATTTAAAATTATGATAATAAGTACTATTATTTACATGACTAACCACTAAAAGAAAAATAAGTTATACATTTTATCTAAACCATGGAAAAACTAAAAAATAGATATCCAACACTATTTTCATTCACAATACAATTGAATTGAATGTCTTTTATTAGCATTAGTATTGATTTGATTTTGGTTTAGGATTTATTTGAGTTACTAACATTTATGAACTAAAAGAATTATTGGAGCATCCAAAAATTATAAGCACAAGCTTGAAATAATACGTTAAAAGATAAAACTACGAAAAAGGTTAAGAAATATTTATAAATTACACCACCATAAATATTTTTATATATTAAATATATTTAAAACTTCTATACATATAATGTCGGGTTGGTTTGGTTTCGGTTTGACCTTTTTTTAGTTAAAACCAAACCAAATATGGTTTTTTTTTTTCCAATACTAAACCATAGTCGGTTTTTTTTTTCCGGTTTGACTCGAATTATCGTGTTGGTGCTGTTTGTCGGTTTCATTTGTACACCCCACCGGTAACAGCTTTGCTAATTTCCATTCTCTTCTTAATTTGTGCTTGGCATGCACCTCTACTATATATCTATTGTTAAAGCAAAACTAACCTCAGCTCAGGGTGTATATGGAAAGTTGAATTGACACCCCGTTTTTTTAATAGTAGAACATATTGTGTTGTGACTCTCAAGGATTGATCATTGTAAAGGAGGGTGGGTGCGGGCTATGCATGGTCCTTTCTCTTCAAAATAAGAAAATTATTACTTGTTCATGTAACATTTGGATATTCTTTACGATATTGTATTAAACTCAGAGATGGTTTGAGCTCTTCTCCTTTGCATAAAACGTATGGTACCATAACATGTAAATGAAATTTCTGCTAGCTCATTTATCTCATATTTTTATTCTACTCTATACTTCAATAGCTTGTCACAAATTTTGAAGAAGCTGCAAAAGGAGCATTTTAATTACGGTTTCTGCTTTCGGTAGTTTTTACAAGTTTGGGCTTGTAGCCACAAGCCAGAAAAGGGGAGAAATTAAAAAATAGTTCATTCAAAAATAGCCACACTTTCAAAAGTAACCGAAATTTAGTCACTTTTCATGTAAAAATAAATCTGAACGAAAATACTGTTCAAAATCCAGAAAATACTCCAGTATAATATACTAAAGTTCCAGCATAAGTATACTGGAGTTCCAGCAAAGTATACCGCTCCAGTATTATATGCTGGAAGTTCATACACAAGTGCTCGAATCTCCAGTATATTATGCTGGAACTTTCCGTGTGTTGGAGTTCCAGCATAATATGCTGGAAGTTCATACACAGGTGCACCGAACTCCAGTATATTATGCTGGACCGGTCTCTGTTGCAGCAAAATAGTGGTTATTTTTTAATGACTTGACAAACACTGGCTATTTTTGAATGACCAGTCCGAAAACTGGCTAGCCCGTGCTATTTAGCCATAGAAAAGGCAAACAGGATGTTTTCCTAGCCCAAGTTGAGGGGATCAAGTTGTTAGTTGTCACACTCAAGTAATAGTATTTTTCTTTGTCAATAGTCGTACAAAGGGTCATTGTTAATTAATGACGTTCATCTCTCTATACATATCTCTAATTTGAGGTCTGTTTCTCAGCGACTTCATTGATTGCCTTGCCTCAGAGACATATGATAGTATATGGAGTATCTCAAATTGATCCAAAATGAAGTACAGATTTATTCTCTTACCATCTTAATGCTATTGATTCCATCGATCCTCCCATATCACAATATTTTCGTAGAAACAAATTAATACTTTTAATAGACTATTGAGAACATATTTCAAAGTTGAAAACTTTCAAAGCGGGAAGGGGCCCCACTACTTCTGCATTCAGGCGGGAGGGGAAGACTAGCCTCATTACTTCCCACTGGGCGAGAGGTGCTCTATTTCAAAGCTTGTGCTTTGGTTCAAATCAAAGCTTACTTACTTGACTTGCCCCCTTTTTTTTTTAAGCAAAGAGGAAGTCGTGCAAGCAAGCAAAGTAACATATGAATAGAAATAATAATTTCGGGATAAAGTTTGGGATTAACTTTATTCCATGTTTGATTTGTGATATTAGCTAATTCCGGGATAACTTTTACACTAAAATAGTAGAATTAGTTATCACATATAAAAGCTGGGATAACTAATCACATTGGATATACCCTCCCCGGGATATCCCACTATTGTACCAAAGGACAATTCACATTCACTGATAGAATAGAGGATCAGCAACCTTAATAATATTGTACTTAACGATCGCAAATTTCCCTTCCTTGTACTTGTTAAGATCATCGAAAGCTTCCTTGTATTTCCAACCCAATTTCTTGCCACATTCTGCACATAAAATATCAGATATCAATTGCATTGTATAAGGTGGCTCTTCCACAACATTGGTAGCATGAGAAAACAGGAAAGCCCGTCCACCTCCACCTCCATGTCCATGTCTGCCCTATATATCCATATCAAATCAAAATTATTAGTACTATAATTTTTGAACTGATAAAATAAAAGAAAAGAAGAAAAAAAAGATGTACTTAACTATAAAATGCTTGGCAATGATATCATTATGATCTGCTACAATATTCCGGCAATTGAAGCAGCAATACTCTCGTGACCCAAGTGATTTATTCATTTGATGATAAATTTGTAGTATTATTTAATTTAGGGGGAGAGTATGAGCCTTTATACACTTCGTTGATATGTATAATTTGCATTCAAAGCTTAACGGAATGAATGTAAAAAGATTTGAATAGCAAAGAGGATATGAGCGGATCTTGATTCTAACCAATCGTATCTACTATATATATAAATCAAATCTTGTGAAATTTTGAATTTGCTAGCTTTGTTGCATATCTTTTGCATGTTTTATTTTTTGGGATAATTTCATAAACCTCCCTGAGGTTTTAGTATGTACTACTGCGTACCTCTGATATGGTTTCAATTTTCAAATATTACAAAAATCTCTCTTTTGATATTTAGTGTAACAAAACTATTTTGGAGCTTAAACATGAAAGAGTTTGTTCCTTATGGAGTATTACTTTGTTTAACAAAATTAACTTATTTTGTTTTCTTAACCGGTCTTCAACTTTCATGTAACGATGCTCTTATTTAATTTGCAACTGCACAAAGTTATCCTTATATATAGTTTAATTTATTCTTATATATATACATGAACAAGATAATTGGCCAGTTGCCTAGCTCGTTTCAACATACTACTGGTAAGAAATTACTGGGAGAAATGAAAGTGTGTTAGGATCGGGAAATCGGATAGTGCGGAATTTAGCCAAACAACGTTATAATGACAATAACAAAGACAATGCAAGTTGATAATAATGACAATTAAAGTATATAAAGAAGACACCAATTTAACGTGGTTCGGTCAGTGTGACCTACGTCCACAAGCAGAGAGGAACAATTTCACTATAACAGCAAGAGTACAAAAAAGGGTACAAAATTAGAGTAAATACTCTAATTAATTCCAAATATCCTAAGAGAATAACCTCACAAGATCACTCCAAAGAAAGGGTTTACACAAGTATTTCCTAACACTCAATTCTCTTACAAAATACTCTTAATAAATAAAGGAGGAGAAAGAAAGACAAGAGTGAAAAGCTTTTGAATTGGTGTGTTTACAAATGAGGAGAAACTCCTCTATTTATAGCAAAAAATCCTTGACCTAATAATGAATATGATGTCATGGCAAATGTCATGAAAACTTAGCCCCCACTTGAAAAGAAGCCAAATTAATGGTCATATTACAAATCTCCACCTTGATCTAATTTTGGCTTATATATAATAAATTTGCTCCACCTTCTCCGCAATAACCCTAATGGGCAAAATCATTCTTCATAAATGCCAATCAAGTTCAGGCAAAGCTTGAACTTGGACACTGGAAGAGGTTTTATGAACATGTCAGCAGGATTGTCTCTAGTGCTGATCTTCTGAACATAGACTTTTTCTTCAGCAATGATTTCTCGGATGAAATGATACTTTATATCAATATGCTTCGTCCTCTCATGATACATCTGATCTTTAGTCAAGTGAATGGCACTTTGACTATCACAGAAAATGGTAATACTACCTTGGTATGAACTGAGTTCCGCAAATAGACCCTTCAACCATAAGGCTTCTTTGATTGCCTCGGTCACTGCCATATATTCTGTTTCGGTAGTAGATAAAGCTACTACATGTTGTAATGTAGCTTTCCAACTAATAGCGCAACCACCAATGCAAAATACATAGCATGTCAATGATCTTCTTTTGTCAAGATCACCTGCATAATCTGAGTCTATAAAACCAACCAAAGTATTAGTATTTCTCCAAAACTTCGAACATATGTTTGAAGTACCTCGCAAGTATCTGAGAATCTATTTCACATCCTGCCAATGTGCTTTACCACGGCAAGCCATATACCTGTTTACCACGCTCACTACTTGTGAAATATCTGGACGTGTACAAACCATTTCATATATAATACTGCCGACTGCACTGGAATAAGGAACCTGTGCCATGTACTTCTCTTCTTCCTCTGACTGCGGGGATTGAGCAGCTGATAACTTAAAATGAGCAGCAAGAGGGGTACTAACTGGTTTAGTATCTTTCATGCTAAACCTCTCCAAGACTTTCTCCAAGTACTTCTTCTGGGTCAGGAATAGCCTATTGGATTTTCGATCTCTTTTGATCTCCATGCCAAGGATTTTCTTAGCTGCTCCCAAATCTTTCATCTCAAATTCACTTTTCAACCGACTTTTCAAATTGTGAATTTATGTTAAATCCTTAGTAGCAATGAGCATGTCATCAACATAAAGTAATAAGTACACAATGAACCATCATTTAACTTCCGGAAGTATACGCAACTATCATACATGCCTATCGAATAACCATGACCCAACATAAAGGAATCAAACTTTTTGTACCAATGTCTTGGAGACTGCTTTAATCCGTATAAGGATTTCTTCAACAAGCAAACATGATCTTCTTTTCCTTCAATTTCAAATCCTTCGGGTTGATGCATGCATATTTGTTCCTCAAGTTCCCCATGTAAGAAAGTTGTCTTAAGATCAAGTTGTTCTAATTCCAAATCATACATGGCAACTAAGGCAAGCAAGACACGAATAGAGCTATGTTTAACAACATGTGAGAAAATATCATTAAAATCAACTCCTTACACCTGATTATAGCCCTTTGCAACTAATCGTATCTTATACCTCGCATCTTTAACCCCTGGAATGCCATTCTTTAGTCCCATTTGCAACCAACAATTCTTTTTGATGATGGCTTCACAAGAGACCAAGTACAATTCTTGTGAAGAGACTCAATTTTTTCATTCATTGCAATCAGCCACTTGTCTGAGTCAGGACCAGAAATTGCTTCTGAATATTTTGGCGGTTCTCTAATTTCTTCATTTTCTTGTGCAACTGAAAAAACAAGTGCAACATAATCTCCAAACCTTAATGGTTTTTTACTTTCTCTTTGGTCTATGTTTGACTATAGAATACTCCTCTTCTTCTGGTTCAACTTCAGGAGTCTCAACTTCAGGAATTTCAGCTTCTGACTCAACTTCAGAAGTTTTAACTGTATTTTGCTCCAAAGTTGATGAGCTTGGCTCAGAAGGAATGCCAATCTCAACCTCCACTTACTTATGTGTACTCTTTCCTTTATCTGTATTACAAGAACTAGAAGACTCTTTTCTATAATGTAACATAGAGGATTCATCAAAGGTTACATCTCTGCTAATTATAAATTTTGGTGATGTGGGATCAGGATACCATAGTTGGTATCCTTTTACCCCAGATGCATACCCAAGGAAATGCACCTTTTAGACCTTGGCTCTAATTTTCCATTATTTACATGCATGTATGCAAGGCAACCAAATATCTTTAAATAAGAATAATTAGCAGGAGTACCTGACCATATTTTCTCTGGAGCTTTAAAGTTCAAAGGTACAGAAGGAGCTCGGTTGACAATATAACAAGCTGTAGAGATAGCTTCTGCCCAAAAGGTGTTTTCCAACCCAGCATTTGAAATCATGCAACGAGCCCTTTCCAAAGGAGTTTTATTCATCCTTTCTGCCATACCGTTTTGCTGAGGTGTCATTCTCACAGTACGACGTCGAGAAATTCCCTCATTATTGTAAAATTCGTTAAATTCATCATTACAAAATTCCAAGCTATTATCTATTCTAAGCCGCTTCACCTGTTTTCCTGTTTGCTTCTCAATTAAAACTTTCCATTATTTGAAATTTAAGAAAATACCACTTTTGTTTTTCAGGAAATAAACCCAAACTTTTCTTGAATAATCATCAATGAAAGTTAATATATATCTGGCACCACCTTTTGATGGGGTACATGAAGGACCCCAAAGATCTGAATGAATGTAATCCAAAGTACCTTTTATTCTATGAATCACTGGAGATTTGAAGCTGACTCTTTTTTGCTTCCCGAACACACAATGTTCACAGAACTCCATATTTTCGGTACTTTGGCCACATAAGAGACCTCTTTTGCTGAGGATGGAAAGACCTTTTTCACTCATATGCCCCAATCACATATGCCATAATTTGGTGATGTCAGAATTTGATTTATCTGATATTGAAACTGCAGTATCACCTGTAACAGTAGATCCCAATAGAGTATACAACGTACCGGATCTGGATGCTTTCATGATCACAAGAGCACCATGAGAAACTTTCAGAACTCCACCTTCACTTGTGTACTTACACCCAAGAGATTCTAGAGTGCTCAAAAAGATGAGATTTTTCTTCAGGTCAGGAACATGTCTAATATCGGTGAGAGTTCTCACCACACTATCATGCATTTTGATTCGAACTGTACCTTTTCCAATAACTTTGCATGCAGCATTGTTGCCCATCAAGACAACTTCACCTCCAATAGATTCATATGTGGTAAATAAATCTCGATTGGGACACATATGATAAGAACAACCCGAATCTAAAATCCACTCATTGTTAGATTTGAAACTATTATTAGTTGCCAAAAAAATAGTTCCCTCAGTCTTATCAGCAGCTACACTTGCTTCGGTAGTGTCAGTATTTTTGTGCTCATTTTTCTTTTCTGTATGCTTTTCTTTATTTTTCAATTTAAATCATTAAGAAATAATGTGACCTTTCTTATGACAATATTTGCACATGACATTTTTGCATCTGGATTTTGACCTTGATTTAGGTCTCTCACTACTTGAATCTTTCTTATTGGATCTACATCTTATGAACAAGTCTTCCCCTTGGTTCCCACTAGTTTCCCCACTAATATCTCTATCTATTTGTTCTTTTGATTTCAAAATAGATTTGATATCTTTATAAGAGATATTATCATTTCCATAAAGCATAGTATCTCTTATATGTTTAAACGACTAGGGTAAGGAAACAAGCAATAACACAGCTTGATCCTCATTTTTGATTTCAACATCTATGTTACTTAAATCCATAAGAAGAGAATCAAAAGTATCAAGATGCGTAAGTATAGAGGTACCTTCAGCCATACGAAAAGTGTAGAGTTTTTGCTTTAGGTAAAGCCTGTTTTCTACTTCTTTTTTTCTCTCCATATATAAGGTTTTCAGCTTTTCCCATATGCCTTTGACTGAGCTTTCTACTGAAACTTCACGCAAAACCTCATTTGAGAGATTTAAAATAATACATGCTTTTGCCTTTTTGTCTATGGAGGCAAACTCCTCGTCCGTCATTTTATTCGGCTTCTTCTCCTTTCCTTGCAGTGCCAAATCTAAGCCATCTTTAATTAGAATGACTTCCATCTTTAATTGCCATATTCCGAAGTTTGCACTTCGGTCAAGTTTCTCAACATAAGACTTTGTTAGAGTCATTTTGGCTATTTAAACTAACCCGGTTAGATCTGGCACTGATACCAATTTGTTAGGATCGGATAATCGGGTAGTGCAGAATTTAGCCAAACAACGTTATAATGACAATAACAAAGACAATGCAAGTTGATAATAATGGCAATTAAAGCATATAAAGAAGACACCAATTTAACGTGGTTCGGTCAGTGTGACCTACATCCACAAGCAGAGAGGAACAATTTCACTATAACAGCAAGAGTACAAAAAAGGGTACAAAATTAGAGTAAATACTCTAATTAATTCCAAATACCCTAAGAGAATAATCTCACAAGATCACTCCAAAGAAAGGGTTTACACAAGTATTTCCCAACACTCAATTCTCTTACAAAATACTCTTAATAAATAAAGGAGGAGAAAGAAAGACAAGAGTGAAAAGCTTTTGAATTGGTGTGTTTACAAATGAGGAGAAACTCCTCTATTTATAGCAAAAAATCCTTCACCTAATAATGAATATGATGTCATGGCAAATGTCATGTAAACTTGGTCCACAAATTTTGTTATATTGGATATGATGTCATGACAAATGTCATGAAAACTTTCCCCCACTTGAAAAGAAGCCAAATTAATGACCATATTACAAAGTGCATTACTAACAAATATTACAAGTCAAAGATTCCAAAACATTTGCATCCTTGCAAAACAAGGGGCTAACCATGGCCATGGAGAACAAAATAAAAAGGCTAAAAACAAGAAAAACTATATGACTATATACACTCTTTATACAAGTACATATGATCTTCACCCACACAAATAAAGGGGTATGAAGGAAGTTAGGTCTGAAAAAAAAAAAAAACCAAAATCCATTCAAATATATGTGATCATAACGATCAGTAAATTAAGAAAAAAACAACCTTATATTTGAATGAAGTTGTCAACTATTCTCATTCAATGGCCTGCCAACTTTTTCTTCATTGTCCATCTCTTCCTGCACGCTTCTAACGCCTCCTGCTTCATTCTTGAGAGTTCCTGAAAGCATTGTTGATATTGTGCTTCAATTGTGTCAAGCTCCAACTTTAACTCGGTATCCTCATCTTTCTCTATTAACGATAAAAATGAACAACTGCTTGACAAACTCATGCCTTTGGAAGCTCCTCCATCTGTATCTGTCAAAGTTACCTCCAGATTCTTTCCAAATTCATTTGGTAATATGCATTCTACATAATCGCCACTGTTTTCTTGCAACTTACATTCATCATGAAACAAACCCGTGAAATCTATCTCCGATAAGTTTCCACTAGAACCTTTAGAGACAACATCTGTAAAGTAATCGCCAAATCCAAATGAATTCCCATTCTTTAGAGAAGAGCTTTTCCCCATTACTTGAGAAGCAACTGAACCTTGAGACTCGTCGTCTATCACATTTGCCAAATGTGAAGGGGAAGCAAAAGTAACATGACAAGAAGTGCCATTTGAGTTAGCATACAATTTATCTTCATCAGCTTGAGTGCTAATTTGGTTATTCATACCCAGAGCTGGAATATCATCTTGTCGAGCATTGGATGTGGTAGGGTTGGGTGACAAGGTTAGGTAGTTCTCAAGAGCATGACTTCTCCCTCCACTAGAACGGTACTCAGAGGGAGGCTTCCAACTAGGCAAAATTTTCATTATTAGGTAGTCAATGAAGTCAGCAATAAAATCTACATCGTGATCATCTAGTTGCAATTGATCAACCATCTCAGCCGCAACTAAAAGTGCAGTGTCAGTATCAAGATAGAAATTGAAGTGTATATTCCGTACTCTGCCTGCAAAATTCAAAGGCTTTAAATAAACAAAAGCCTATTTGATTCCAGAAAGCCAAAGAAATAAAGACAATAATGAAATAGAACGTATGTACTTACCTGAAGGGCATTTAATTCGCAAGGTCAGTGAAACTGAGTTCTCATCATTCTTCTTACCCGTCAATTTAAATTCATTATTCTGATGAAACCTCTGGAATTCCAATGTTGGAGGACAAGGACTTCCACAATGGGAGTCTGTATATACTGACTGGTTATACTCAGAATCTACATCCATAGAATGAGGTGCAGATTTCAATGAACTTAATGATCTTGGACTTTGGTAAGGTGACTGCAAAAGACTATGGATTGGCTCATTTAAATTCTCGAATTGAAGAAATGGATCTTTAAGAAGGTCCTTGGCAGGCAACCTTTGAGGAGCAGGAACCAGGCATTTTTCAATGAATCCTTTGACTTGGGGATCGACAACTTTGCCGAGGGAAGCAGGTTTAACACCCTGAAATAAAACTTCCTTAGATTCACAAAAACATGTATGTAATAGACTAGACAACTTAAAGAAGCAACTTTATTGAACTTACCGAGCTAACTTTCTTAAAAATTTGAGCAGGATTTTTGCATTCACTGTAAGGATATTCGAAGGTTACTAATTCCAACATACACATTCCAAAGGAATATATGTCCACTAGTTCATTGTATTCTTCTTCATAAAGCTCGGGGGCCATGAACTCCGGCGTCCCTTTAGAGCAATAGATAAAGTTAGCAGTACTCTAGAAGAGGAGACATTATTTCAAAGCACATCGATAGAAGAAACACCCATACCAATTACACTCTTAGCAGTAGGCTGCTCCATAATGGTCGCCAATCCAAGGTCCCCAATCTTAATTTCTCCATGATTTCCATTGACAAATATGTTGTCACATTTCAAGTCCCTATGAATGATAGGAGGGCTCTGACAATGAAGATAGTCTAACCCTTGAAGTATCTGCCGTGCCCAATTCTTTATAGCCTTCATATTAACACTTCTATACTTCTTACGGTATCTGATAGCCACAACCTTACATAGTTATTGTACGACAACACAATTTGCAAATAAATAAAATGAGAAACTATAAGAAACTCACTGTCTCAGGTTCCCAGATGTGAAGAGTTCAGTTATCATGTTAACTGTTCTCTTCTTGTCATCAATCCACGAATCGCAGAACTTCATTATATTGTCATGCTTCAATTGTCGAAGAAGATGAATCTCCGCATACAACTTTCCTAAATTGTCTGGTGACTGCAAAACATCATCGACTTTCACTCGGCTCCATGCAACTTCAATACCATCAAGCAAGTCAAATGCCTTGTAGCTGAAACATAATTTAATAAAAAAGACAAAATATTTTATGCTCTGAATACACAATTAGCACTTTTATAAAGGAACAATAAAGATCTGCAATAAAGTTTAGGAACATACAGAGTCTTGAATGCTCCCTTGCCCAATACTTCACTGTACTGTAGGTGATATAAAAGATTGTCAGTGAAATAATACTCTGAAGTTTTCAGTGCTAAACAGAAGAACATTTTCAATTTTTTCTTAAAATTCAAACTTCTACGATTTTTTTTGTCGTCAGCTTGGAAGCAAAAAATTGCTAAAAAACTAGAATTTGGCCTCAAGGAAAAAAGAGAATCCCATACCCCTTTCTTCATTTCCTTTTCGCAGCTTTCTCAATCACATAAAAAGTTTCACCTGCTCCTTGTTTAACATTCTATTATTTTGATGAAAATTACATATTGCACTTCGAACTTGAAAGCACACATTATCATCCCATATGGTAATTCAACAAAACGAAAAAGATAAAGTGGATTAGTATAAACTCAATCATTCTATTGCAAATTACTATTCTGATCCCATTATCAGCAAGAATCAACAAAAACCAGTTTTCAGATTTTTTTCTTCTCTCCATCCTTTTTATAAGGACTCTCTCTCTCTCTCTCTCTCTCTCTCTCTCTCTCTCTCTCTCTCTCTCTCTCTCTCTCTCTATCACCCCCCTCCCTCCTCCTCCCCCCCCCCCCAACCCACACCCACACACACAATTTATAGGATGCAGGATGACTAAAGGAATTAGGAGCTTGGAAAGTTCAACATATGTGGCAGTTTGAGTAGTTTGATCTTTAATTCTTAGGCAGTTGGGTAGTTTGTTATCTGGCTGTCAAGAATTTTCTCTTTGATTGAACATCTTCAAATTAGTTTGAGCTGAAGCTAGCCTCGCTTGACCTTTACTTTCCATCCACAGAAAAAGTTTCATTTCTCTTGGAGTGTTAACACACTACGAAAAAATAGGGATTACAATGTCTCTTACAGCAGAAAATTGTTGCTTGGAACTACAACCACATGATATTGCTTATGTTTATGGATTGGACAATATTGTGAAAGGATCCAAAACAACTAAGGAAGAAATGAATCATATACTATGATTTAATATGCATTTCTTTCGCCTCTGAGTTTAGACTATAGACCACCTAAAAGCATCTATGTGAGTACAATGTGCTATTCTCCTAAGAAAAGAAAAACTGAATTTTGCTACTTGATTATCAAGCAATTCAAGAAAACAAACATTAAAGCATAAAATAATACTATAAACAATGGAAGCACAACAACAACTGCGAGTCAATCCCAAACTAGTTAAATTTGGACCCTGTCACCTGTTGCATTCTAATACTCATTAATAGAAATGAAGCAATTAATGTCCAAAATTATAATGCATAAGGAAGAACCAATACCAAAACAATAGAGAGTAAAGAGAATTACCCGAACATAGCGACCCTTGGGATCTTTCTCAACGAAATCAACTTGGTGATTAGGTTGCTGATCATTAGCAGCAGAACCTAAAGATCCGCCTTTGTTACTAGAAGAACGTCGTAACGGGCTTCCATTTCCAAATCCATGACCGTTTCCAGAATGATAAGAACATCCTGATCCACCCCCGAAACTCATTCCCGTAATCAACCAAACAATTATAACAAAGGAATAACAAGATTTAACAAACACAACCCAAAGCAGGACAACCCAGAAATAGCAGAAAAACAACGTATTAATCAAATGTTGCCCAGAAAAAGATGACAACTTATTTGCATGTGGGTAAATGCCTCGGAATAAGAGAATGCCGATCGCACGTGGAAAAATCTTCAACGTGATCGGCATTCAAAATCGAGGCTAACACCTAAAATCTCATTTACAGAATGAAAATTCTTATCATCACAATTACCAAACTTCACATTACACCGCCACCTTCTTCTTAATATCTTTCTCAATCAAAAATATTCAGGCCATGCAGTGCTAAGTGATGATTTTTTTTTCTTTCCAAAATGCTAATGATGAATTAACCCTTCAAAACATAGTTATTAATTAGGGGATAAAGAAGGGCTAAGGATGAAAGGGAAAAAAAAAGGAAAAATATAAACTATAGATAAAAAGATGAAAGCTATAGCTAAATGATGATGGAGATTAGAGGGAAAACAATTAGTAACTTTTTTTTAGGAGGAAAGAGAAAGAAAAGGTATGAAATGGGGTATGTGGAATTGATATAAGAGAGGAGAAGATAATGCTGGAACAAACACTTGTCCGTTCGATTTACTCATCTGTTATCAATTTCATTTCTCCTCTCTGATTTAATTGGAATTATGAACATGATTTAGGTTAGATTAAATCGGCGAAAAAAAATGCAGTAACCGCTAGACCAAAAATAAAAAATAAAAAAGCAAAGTTTATAGGAGTATCAAATAAGCTACAACAAGTCATGTAATTAAGGATAAATGGTTATGGAGATGCCAAAACTAAATAATTTTCGAAAAGGAAATTATGTTATACTTATATTGGGATAAAGATGTATCACACAATGGAGCACGGAGAATTAATTTGGCCATAAATGTTTCTCCTGCACCAACCCCTTCATCAAGATGCATCCACCCCATACGAAAACAAAATTAGTAAGTTCTGTCTGATCCTAAATTGTTTGCTATTTTTTGGTACGATAATATAAGATTCATGACCACCAAGAAAATTTGCGAGATTTTGAAATATGTATTGGTAACGTAAGTGTTTTAAGTATATATTAATGGCGAAAAAGTTTTATAGAATTAAGTTATTTAAAAAAACAATTATAATTTATAAGTAATTATATGATAAAGTGATTGGTGACTAGTATTAGAAACTATAGGCAGAATGACTTATATGTTACCTATACTTGTTTCACTTTGTCATGTCGGTCCCCAAATTTAACAATTTGCCAATTAAACACTTACATTCCTTCAAATCGTGTATAAATAAATGCTTATAACAGGAGGCTACCAGTGCGTGTAATACAATCTCCTACACGTAGACACCACGTCAAGAAAATTAACCCACGTAGGCTCCAGGTCATTTATTATCATCACATAGGAAAATAAAACGGGAAATGATTATTAACTCCCCAAACCCAAAAGTTTCCCTCATTTTAAAAACCTAAATCGAACCACTTCTGTCTCTCCTCTCTTTTCCGTCATCGTTGCCGGGATTTCCATCATCGCGGTTGTTATCGAAGTTTCTGGGGTAAGTTTCTTCATCTTTTGTCTTTATTGATCTTCATTTCCCTCAAAATATGGTAGGGCTGCTTATCGAGTGGATTGAGCGGTTATTTACTCTTAACGGTTTGGCTTATCGGTTATCGGCTTTTAAATGTATTAATCCGCTAGCCACCCGATAAGATATCAGGCGGATTGGTATCGGTTTAGATCTTATCGGGCGGTTTATCAGCCTAATTCAATCTATATTGCGTGCATTAATTGTTTGCTGACCGCTATGACTCAAAATAAAATTCCTATGCTCAGCAGACTACATTCCAGTCTATAGAATACAATAGATGAGTCCATTACATCCCAAAGCAGACTACATTACAGATGAGTCCAGAATACATATGTCTTTCCTCCGCCTACAACTGCAAAGGAAAAGTCAATGCTCCCTGATTAATTCTGAAATGATAAAATTCCAGTTTATATTCAAAGTGAGTCCAGAATACATATTTCAAAATGATTAATCCATAAGTGAGCAGACTACATAGAAATGTTTGGCTTGCAACTAACACCTAACAGTGCTTGAATTTCTGCAGCTTCAAAGTTCAAACAACAACTTAATCCATAAGTGAGTAGATCCCTGTAAAAAATATGCATACACCAAATTTTAGCATTAAGCAACGAAGTAGAGACTGTGATAAATACTACTGTCTTGATTCTTGTTTGATGTTTAGATGACTTTTCTCATACATATTCTTTCCGAATAGATCATTAAGTACTCAATATTTTTTTCGCAGCGTATTTTCCAGTAGAATCATCTCTGGGGATGAGCCTATTAAGAACTTATAACTATCAGAAGAAATAGAAGAGAACACTTGGTATAATACATGCCATCAAAATTATCTGTATTCAACTCTGATTAGTAGGTTCTGAAAAGGAAATACATGCAATTAGAAACCTATTGGTTAATGACTACTCCTTTGGAATAGGCTACTTTGCCTCATGGTTAGCAAACCAGTATATCTTCCCTTCCTAACTTATCTACTGAAAAATAAAATATTCTTTCCTCTCATCATATGTTTCTAAATTCTAATCACCATAACCCAAGATGATGAAAAAGGAAAAAGCAGCCAAAATTAATTTATAATTTCCAAATGAAGAGATGGCGAGATACAAAATTCACAGTTTTCATAACCATTAGCTTGGTGAAGCATTTATGCTTATTTAAGTACAACAGTACAACTTAAGTTCTCTTTATCATAAGGAAACTATCAACTACTTATTAGTGATAATAGAAGATAGAATGTCTACTGATAATTACTGATGCTGACTAATCATAGCAGTTGCAAGCACAAATTCAATACTTGAAGCCTTGATGGGTTAAATTCGAATTCTTACCAGATATATTAACACTACACGTCAATTACGGAAGGGTCTTTTCCATTGCTGGCTAAATCTGAAGAAAAAAATTAAAATAATGAGTCGTGCGATAAATATAAGCATATCAACAACACTTATATACAACAAATATAGTAACAATATTATTACTTTGTTCAAGCTGCTCGATTTTATCAAGATCTTCCTCAACACTAACAAGTTGTTTTAATTTTTCATTTCGAAGCCAATCTTGAAGACACACTAGAGCTTGCGCCAATTTAGGAGTTAATTGTTCTCTTATGCATATTCCATTCACTATCAATCCAATGGGCAGTGATACACATGTAATTGATTATTTGTATAGAAGTCCAGGTATCAGTGGTAATACATACTCTTTATTTTGTTTCTGTAAAAGACCTCTTCAACTTTTTCTTTTCTTCATTAAAAAGATCAAAACAATCCCTAGTTACAGTACTACAGGAAGGGATCCGAAAATAAGGTTGCGCCACTTTCATAAAGTCTCTAAAACCTTATTTCTTAACAAAGCTAAAAAGAAGCTCATCAATTATTACCATACGACCTAACGCCTTTCTACACTCTTCTTGATCAAATTTCCAAGTAACAATAACTACGTCACCCTGACTACCCCCCGGAACACATTGAAAGCCTAAATTTGATTGTTTTTTATCAACAATAGCAGGGCGTTTATGACACTTATTCATATGAGTAAGAAGTGTCGACGTACCATCTTTGGTCTTAAAACAATACTCAATAAAGCAATAGTCACATTTTGCTTTTGTACTCCCTTCAGAAGTAATAATTTATGTAAAGTGATCCCACACAACAGATATTTTTTTTCTTTTTTTGGTTATATTTGACTCTGTTGTTTGAGCTTGACTTATTGCATTTGAATTAGAAGTCCCACTTTCACCCATCACCTTATCATTTTTTATATTTTCAGCTATGCTATGAGTCACTGCAACAAGAAAAAAAAAGGAATGAGAATAACAAGTTGCTTAACAGATATTTATACAGGTACTGTCAAAATCGATCTCAAAACAGATGAGTTTTGTGAACTTTAAAACATTATGCTGATTACTGTTGCTTTTAAATTTTGTATACTGAGAACGGAGTTAAACATCCTAAATTTTGTATGCTTTTAAAGTGAGAAGTTTCTGATTCTTCACAAAACTTGTGTTTATGTTTCAAAACAGATCAGTTCCTGTTTATGTATACTGAAGCAAACATCTGAATACTTTGAGAATTGAGATGCTCTTTGATTTTAAAGACATAACCTTCAAACATAAAAATCTGATTTTGATGAGAACTTTGATGATTCTGAAGAGTCTGACTCACTGTTTGATATAGATGAGAACATTGAAGGGTGTAGTGATTTGGAAGATGACTTAGCTGAAATTAGACAGTCTAAAATCAACAAAAAGAAGAATGCCCAAGTAAATGTAGATGAGATACCATCTGGTCCAGTTGGTATAAATTCTGGTTTTGAAGCTATGCATAAGAACAAAAGGGAAAAATATGAAGGGAAACTAGGAGGGGATGACCAATATTTTGACAACTGAGATCCAGGTAGTGAGTGTAGTGATGATGAAAGAGAACTTGTTGGCCCTGATAAAGTAAGGGATGCACCAGCTAGGAATCCAAGTAAGAAGGTCTACTTTGACACAAGTTGCAAAAAAAAAATATTATTTTAACTGTATATGATATTTGCTGTCGTGTCATCTAGCTTAAACTCTTATGAAAAGAAAATCTAGAAAGCATGTCATTTACTCTTTCTTTTGAAACGTGCCGCCATTTCAAAAAACAATTATGATATACATTGATAAAAGACGACAAGTAATTACTGTTATAAAGTTCGACTAGAGATTTATTTGTATTGACATGAATTATTTGATAATTGTGATATAAATGTGACAAAAAAGGTGTATAAATTGCATGGGGCGCCCTATTTGGTCGTCCCTTTATAATTTGTAACCGTTTTATTTTTCCGTTTGCATCCGTACCCGCTTTTTTGTTAAAAATATTTTAAAAAGACGATTTTGCCCTTCTTTAATAAAAGACTACTTTCTCTCCAAGTATACGACATATTGTCTCTTGTCTCTGTCTCTCTCTCTCCTTCACGATTTTTGATTATTCTTTGAAATCAAACGGTTTTCGCCATTGTATTCTGCTTGATTAGCAACTATTTCTTCTCCAACAAAATTAAGTATACTCACATGTACGATTTTAATGGTTACTTCTGTACATTGCATTAACTGTGTATGGGGTTTTAATTTAGGATTAGTTTTATGATTTAATTTCTGGGTTTTTTGTTGATAGTAATCTTAGTTGAATCGTTTTCCTTTTTTTATTTGTCCTAAAATAGTTTCCTAGGTTTTACTTTGATCAGTGCATTAGTTTTGTAGGTTTTACTTTTACGATTAGTGTTTTTAGATTTTTTGAAACTGTGTTTGTGTTTTTTATAAAAATTCTATATATTCTTCAGTGATTGTTGGAGACATTAAAATTTTTAAAAACTTTGAGACTCAAATAGATGATGCTATTAAAGTCTGAAGTTTATAATACTTCAAGGATAACTTAATTCTAGGAGCGAAAGTTTTGTTTTGTATTTTGTAAAAGTAAAGTATGTTTTGTATGCAGTTCTTGTTTTGTTTTTCATGAACTTCAGCATTCTTGGAGTTGAAGTTGTGCTCTGTATTTGTAAATGTAACGACCCGTCCGGTCGTTTTGAGAGTTGTAGCCTCGTTTCCCCATTTACTACTCATTTTATGCTTTATAGCTGCTATGTAACTTGCCGAGGTAGTTGGTTCGGGTTCGAAAAAGTTTCAAAATGGGTTGAGACACTTAGTCTCAAGGTTGGAAGCTTATATTGAAAAGGTTGACCGGATGTTGACTTATGTGTAAACGATTCCGAAATAGAGTTTTGATGGTTCCGTTAGCTCCGTTGGGTGATTTTGGACTTAGGAGCGTGTCCGGATTGTGATTTGGAGGTCTATAGTTGAATTAGGCTTGAAATGGCGAATGTTGGAATTTTAGAAGTTTGAACGAGAGTGGACTTTGTGGTTACCGGGCTCAGATTGGGGTTTCGAGAGTTGGAGTAGGTCCGTGGTTCTGTATGTGACTTGTGTACAAAATTTGAGGTCAATCGGACGTGATTTAATAGGTATCAGCGTCGTTTGTAGACGTTGGAATTCTTTAGTTTTTATTAGGCTTAAATTGGGGTGCGATTCGTGTTTTAGGTGTTATTTGATGTGATTTGAGGGCTCGACTAAGTCCATATCGTGTTTTAGGACTTGTCAGTGTATTTGGTTGAGGTCCCGAGGGCCTCGGGTTGATTTCAGATGGTTAACAGATAAAAAATGAGACTTAGTGCATTGCTGAAGCTGGGGAGTCTGCTGGTGTAATCGCACATGTGGATTTTGATCGCAGGTGCGAGCTCGCAGAAGCGAACATGGTAGTGCAAAAGCGAAAAGGGAAGAGTGGGGCAGTAGTCGCAGGTGCGAGGGAAATTCCGCACCTGCGTGACCGCAGATGCAGACGAAGGGGTCGTATGAGCGCAAGTGTCCGCAGAAGCGAGTCCATAGAAGCGGAAGCGCGATCGCAGAAGCGGAGGCAGTGGAGCCTTGGCAAACCACAGAAGCGAGAGATTTCTCGCACCCGCGAGACCGCATGTGCGACTAAATGAGCCGCATGTGCGAAAGCACTGGGCAGTGTTTAAATTCGAGGGTTTCCGAGATTTTCTTTATTTTTGAACATTTCAAGCTCAGGATTAGGCGATTTTTGAGAGGGATTTCGAAGGGATTCTTGAGGTAAGTCACTTATGATCATTTTTAGTCAATAATATTGAATTATCATTGAGTATTCCGACTAGATTACGTGTTTTTGAGGTGTAAATTGGGAATTTGAGGCTAGGGATTTGGAGAGTTTAATTTGGGTATTTGAGTGATGATTTGGTATCGAATTTTAGTAAATTTGGTATGGTTAGACTCGTGGTTGAATGGGCTTTCTGTTTTATGACTTTTATCGAATTTTGAGATGTGGGCCCAGGGGCAGCTTTTGAGTCGACTTTTTGATTTTTGATTAATAGCTTAGTGTTTACCTATGGAATTGATTCCTTTAGCCCGTGTTGATTGTATCGAACTATTTGTGGCTAGATTCGAGGCATTTGGAGGCCGATTCACGAGGCAAGGGCGTGTTGGAGTAGAGATTTGCACGGTTTGAGATAAGTAACACTTCGTTCTGAGGGTATAAATCCCTGAATTTCGTGTTATATGATTGGTATGGAGGTGACGCACATGCTAGGTGACCAACGTGTGGGCGTGCATCATAGAAATTGTGACTTAATTGTTCCCGTGGAGTTGCATAATCAAATAATCATGTCAATACCCACATACCCTCCACATGTTAGAGAAATTGAGCTTAGACCCATGTTAAAATCATACTTAGGTCAGGTGCCGATATTTTTGGGACCCACAGTGGTCGTGTGCTATTGAATTACTTGTTTAATTTATAATTATGAACTCAATCACATCTATCATTGCATATTGTGAGCCCGAGAGACCGGAGAGGTTAATGACTGAGTGAGGCTGAGGGCCTGATTTTGAGCGATATTCATGGGATCGGGCTGCACGTCGCAACATGTTTTATTGATTTATGCCTGGATTTGGCTCATTCTAGCGCTTGGGTTGAAGGAGCCCCTCCGAAGTCTGCACACCTATAGTGAGCGCAGTTGATATTATATTGAGGGATGGATCTTCTGTGGGCATGGATCTTGCCTAATCATTTATATTGAGGGATGGATCTTTCCTGGGTTGGATTGGCCCTATACAATGCTGAGTGACTGACTGTCAGTTGATCTTTATATTGAGGGATGGATCTTTCCTAGGCTGGATTGGTCATATACAGTAATGAGTGATTGAGTATTCTAATAGTGTAAGTTCATGAGACTTCCATTGTAGTGCATCCCATACAACTTGTACATTGGCATGTAGATATAGAGATGTCACATTCCTCATATCATTCTGTATTGATCCATTTTTCTTATATTGAATTATCTGTTAAACTTGAAAGTATGCCTACATTTCTCTACTGTAAATTCTATATCGAACTGTACCTGCTGAGCTCGTCACTACTTTCAGTCCAATAGTTAGTCTTGTTAATTACTGAGTTGGTTGTACTCACACTACACCCTGCATCTCATGTGCAGATTCAGGCATTTTCGGGCACGATGGTCGTTGATTGTGGAGTCCGGGCATTTGGAGATCACCGAGGTAGCTGTTGGGCATTCGCAGAGCTTGACTCTCCTCCCTTATCTTTCATGTTATTTATTTCAGTTTTATTTTCTAGACGGTGTACCAGACTATATCTTTATGTAGATGCTCATGTACTCGATGACACCCCGATTTTTGGGAGTGATTATGTATTGAGTTATGACTTCTTATCTTGTTTTTGAAAGAATTTCCTTTAATTAAGCTATTTTTCATATCTTTCAAGTTTTAAAGTATTGGAAATGTCTAAGTAGTCGGTTTCCTAGTACTATAATAGGCGCCATCACGACGGGTTTTTTTGGGGTCATGACAAGTTGGTATCAGAGCCTAGGTTACATAGTCTCACGAGTCATGAGCAGGTTTAGTAGAGTCTTGCAGATCGGTACGGAGACGTCTGTACTTATCATCAAGAGGCTGCCGAACCCTTAGAAAACTTCACATTCTTGTATTCTTATCGTGTGGATTTGTTGATTCTGGTCACTAAATTTCTGTTGTTCTATTCTCTCACAGATGGTGAGGACACGTACTACCGGTGAGGGCGGACAACCACCTGTACCACCAGCTAGGGCCACAAGAGGCCGAGGTCGTGGTAGGGGCCGTGGTAGGGACAGGGGTGTAGCTCGTATAGTAGTTAGAGCGGCACCTGGAGATCCACCAATTGCTCCAGCTCAGGAGTAGGTACCAGCTATGGTTGAGCCAGTGGGGCTAGCACAGGCACCGGTTGTGTCCATTGTGATTCCAGGCCTTCAGGAGGCTTTGGCTCAAAGTTTGACCGTATGCACCATCCTTGCTCAGGCGGTTTCTATTCCGGCCGCAATAGCCACTTCTCAGGCCGGGGGAGGTACTTAGACTCCCGCCGCCCGTACACCAGAGCAGGTAATGTAGGGACTTCAGATACCGGGGGTGTTACCAGCAGAGCCGGTTGCAGTTGCTCAGGCCCAGGTGGGTGCCGTTATGACTGATGATGAGCAGATGAGACTAGAGAGATTTGGTAGACTCCAGTCTCCATCATTCAGTGAGGCTGAGTCTGAGGATGCCCAGGACTTTTTTGGATTGGTGCCAACGGATTCTTCGCACGACAGGTATTCTAGAGACCAGTGGGGTCTCATTCACTACTTTTTAGTTTACTGGGGCTTCCTTCAGATGGTGGGAGGCTTATGAGAGGTGCAGGCCAGTTGGTGCATCACCACTTATATGGCGTGAGTTCTCCGTTCTCTTCTTGGAGAAGTTCGTGCCACAATCTCGTAGGGAAGAGCTGCGCAGACAGTTTGAGCAGCTACGTCAGGATGGCATGTCTGTGACCCTGTATGAGATAAAGTTTTTCGAGTTGGCTCATCACGCAGTTTGGTTGGTTCCCATGGATAGGGAGAGTATTAGGAGGTTCATTGATGGCCTCACATATCAGTTGCGGTTGCTTATGACTCAGGAGAGGGTATCCGGTGCTACTTTTGACAAGGTGGTTAATATTGCTCGGTAGATAGAGTTGGTCCATAGTCAGGAGCGTGAGGAGGGGGAGGCCAAGAGGCCTCAAGGTTCCGGTGGTCCCAGTGGTGTTCATTCTAGGGGACAGTCTTACCACAACAGGGGTCGTCCTTATAGGCCCGCTCAGATGGCTCGTCCAGTTCACCGTGGTGCATCATCTAGCAATGGTTCATACAGTGCCCGTCCGGGCCAGCCATATCTTAGTGCTCTTCTAGATCAGAGTTTATCCCATGCACCATCAGTGCAGGGTTCATCTGTACCAAGTTCTTCTGACAGTTATTCTGGTTCTCAGGGTCCGCCTCAGTACTTGCCACCATTTTCCGAGAAAGGATGTTTCGAGTGTGGAGAGTTGGGCCATCTGAAAAGGTTCTGTCCCCGCTTTACTGGAGGTCCAGTTCAGTAGAGGAGTCAGGCCACGACTTCAGCAGTAGTTACCTCACCACCCGCCCAGTCAGCTCGGGGTGGGGCTCAGGCAGCTAGGGGTCGCCAAAGAGAGGGAGGCCGATCAGGTGGAGGTCAGGCCCGATTCTATGCTATTCCTGCTAGGCCAAATGTCGTTGCTTCAGACATAGTGATCACATGTATTATCTCAGTATGCCACAGGGATGCTTCTGTATTATTTTACCATGGTTCCACTTATTTGTATGTATCATCGTATTTTGCTCGTTATCCAGATATGCCCCGTGAGTCCTTAGTTTTATATGTTCATGTATCCACACCGGTAGGCGATACTATTATTGTGGACCGTGTATATAGGGGACTATTGGGGGATTGGAGACTAGAGTTGATCTCTTGCTGCTTAGTATGGTTGATTTTCACGTGATCTTAGGTATGGATTGGTTGTCTCCTTGTCATGCTATTCTGGATTGTCACTCTAAGACCGTGACGTTGGCGATGCCAGGGTTGCCAAGGATCGAGTGGAGAAGTTCTCTAGACTATGTACCTAGCAAAGTGATTTCATATTTGAAGGCCCAATGGATGGTTGGGAAGGGATGTTTATCTTATTTAGCCTTTGTGAGGGATGTTGGTGCTGACACTCCTACTATTGACTCTGTCCTAGTGGTGCGAGACTTTTCGGATGTGTTTCCTGCAGACCTGTCGGGCATGCTGCCCGATAGGGATATTGGCTTTGGTATTGACTTGGTGCCGGGCACTCAGCCCATTTCTATTCCTCTATATCGTATGGCACCAGCCGAGTTAAAGGAATTGAAAGAACAGCTTCAAGAGCTTCTTGATAAGGGGTTTATTAGGCCTAGCATGTCGCCTTGGGGTGCACCGGTTCTATTTGTGAAGAAAAAGGATGGTATTATGCGGATGTGCATTAACTATAGGCAGTTGAACAAAGTTACAATCAAGAACAAGTATCCTTTGCCGCGCATTGATGATCTGTTTGACCAGCTTCAGGGAGCGAGGGTGTTCTCTAAGATTGATTTGAGGTCTTGGTGTCACTAGTTGAAGATTCGGGACTCTGATATTCTAAAGATAACATTCATGACCCGTTATGGTCATTATGAGTTTCTTGTGATGTCTTTTGGGCTGACCAACGCCCCAGCAGCATTCATGCATTTGATGAACAGTGTATTTCAGCCTTATCTCGACTCGTTTATCATAGTATTCATTGATGATATCCCGGTGTACTCTCGTAGCCAGGAGAAGCATCCCCAACATTTGAGGATTGTGTTGCAGCGGTTGAGGGAGGAGGAATTTTATGCCAAGTTCTCCAAGTGTGAGTTTTAGCTTAGTTCGGTGGAGTTCTTGGGGCACGTGGTGTCCAGTGAGGGGATTCAGGTGTATCCAAAGAAGATAGAGGCGGTTCAAAGTTGGCCCAGGCCATCCTCAACTACTAAGATTCAGAGCTTTCTCAGCTTGGCCGGTTATTATCGTCGCTTCGTGGAGGGTTTCTCGTCTATTGCATCGCCCTTGACCAAATTGACCCAAAAGGGTGCTACCTTCAGGTGGTCAGATGAGTGTGAAGAGAGATTTCAGAAGCTCAAGACTGCCTTGACCACATCTCTAGTTCTATTTTTGCTTTCAGCTTCAGGTTCGTATACCGTGTATTGTGATGCTTCTCGGATTGGTATTGGGTGTGTCTTTGATGTAGAGAGGTAGAATGATTGCTTATGCTTTGCGTCAGTTGAAGCCCCATGAGAAGAACTGCATTGTTTATGATTTGGAGTTGGCTGCCATCGTTCATGCATTGAAGATTTGGAGGCACTATCTCTATAGTGTGTCTTGTAAGGTATTTACAGATCATCAGAGTCTCCAGCACTTGTTTAAACAAAAGGATCTAAATTTAAGGCAGTGGAGATGGTTGGAGCTGCTAAAGGATTATGATATTACCATTCTGTATCATCCCGGAAAGGCCAATATGGTGGCTGATGCCTTGAATAGAAAGGCGGTGAGTATGGGTAGCCTTGCATTCATTCCTATTGGTGAGAGACCTATTGCAGTTGATTTTCAGGCCTTGGCCAACCAGTTCGTGAGATTAGATATTTTGAAGCCCAGTCGGGTTCTAGTTTGTGTGGTTTTTCGGTCTTCCTTATATGATCGCATTAGAGAGCGCCAGTATGATGATCCTCATTTGCTTATCCTTAAGGACATGGTTCAGCACGGTGATGCCAGGGATGTTACTATTGGGGATGATGGGGTATTGAGGATGCAGGGTCGGATTTGTGTGCCTAATGTACTACGTGAGTTGATTCTTGAGGAGGCCCACAGTTTGCGGTATTCCATTAATCCAGGTGCCGCAAAGATGTACCAGGACTTGAGGCAGCATTATTGGTGGAGGATAATGAAGAAGGATAAAGTGGGGTTTGTAGCTCGGTGCCTTAACTGTCAGCAGGTGAAGGATAAGCATTAGAGACTGGGTGGATTGCTTCAGAGGCTAGAGATTCCAGAGTGGAAATAGGAGCGGATCACCATGGACTTTGTAGTTGGGCTCCCACGGACTTCGAGGAAGTTCAATGCTATTTGGGTGATTGTGGATCGGCTGACCAAGTCCGCGTACTTCATTCTAGTTGGGACTACCTATTCTTCGGAGCGGTTGGCTGAGATTTACATCCGCGAGATTGTTCGCCTTCACGGTGTGCCAGTGTCAATCATTTCAGATCGAGGCACGCAGTTTGCATTGCAATTTTAAAGAGCCATACAGCGAGAGTTGGGCACCCAGGTTGAGTTGAGTACAATATTCCACCCTCAAATGTACGGGCAGTTCGAGCGCACTATTCAAATATTGGAGGATATGCTACGCGCTTGTGTCATAGATTTCGGGGGTTCTTGGGATCAGTTTCTGCCGCTCGCGGAGTTTGCCTACAACAACAGCAACATGTCGAGCATTCAGATGGCTCCGTATGAGGCTTTGTATAGGAGACAATGTCGATATCCGATGTGTTGGTTTGAGCCAGGTGAGGCTAGGCTGTTGGGTACTGACTTGGTTCAGGATGCTTTAGACAAAGTTAAATTGATTCAGGATCGAATTCACACGGCGCAGTCCTTACAGAAGAGTTACGCCAATAGGAAGGTTCAGAATGTTGCTTTCATGGTTGGGGATAAGATACTACTCAAGGTTTTACCCATGAAGGGTGTTATGAGATTCGGGAAGAAGGGCAAGTTGAGAGTTTGGTATATTGGGCCGTTTGGGGTACTTCAGAGGATTGGAGATGTGGCTTATAAGCTTGCCTTGCCACCTAGTTTGTCGAGTGTACATCCAGTATTTCATGTTTCTATTCTCCGAAAGTATGTCAGCAATCCATCTCATGTTTTAAATTTCAGCACGGTTCAGTTGGATGGTGATTTGACTTATGATGTGGAGCCGGTGGCCATTTTGGATTGGCAGGTTTGAAAGTTGAGGTCAAAGGACATAGGTTCAGTGAAAGTGCAGTGGAGAGGTCATCCAGTTGAGAAGGCTACTTGGGAGACCGAGCGGGAGATACAGAGCAAATATCCACGCCTATTTAGGACTCCAGGTATGTTTCTAGACCGTTCGAGGACGAACGTTTGTTTAAGAGGGGAAGGATGTAATGACCCGTCCGGTCATTTTGAGAGTTGTAGTCCCGTTCCCCATTTACTATTCATTTTGTGCTTTATAGCTGCTATATGACTTGCCGGGGTAGTTGGTTCAGGTCCGGAAAGGTTTCGAAATTGGTTGAGACACTTAGTCTCAAGGTTGGAAGCTTAAGTTGAAAAGGTTAACCGGATGTTAACTTATGTGTAAACGACTCTGGAATGGAGTTTTGATGGTTCCGTTAGCTCCGTTGGGTGATTTTGGACTTAAGACTTGTCCGGATTGTGATTTGGAGGTCTATAGTTGAATTAGGCTTGAAATGGGGTGCAATTCGTGTTTTAGGTGTTATTCGATGTGATTTGAGGGCTCGACTAAGTCTGTATCGTGTTTTAGGACTTGTCGCTGTATTTGGTTGAGGTCTCGGGGGGTCTCGGGTTGATTTCGAATGGTTAACGAATAAAAAATGAGACTTAGTGCATTGCTGAAGCTGGGGAGTCTGCTGGTGTAATCGCACATACAGATTTTAATCACAGAAGCGAGCATGGCAACGCAGAAGCAGAAAGGGCAGAGTGGGGAAATGGTCGCAGGTGCGAGGGAAATTCCGTACTTGCGTGACCACAGATGCGGACGAAGGGGTCACAGGAGCGCAAGTGTCTGCAGTAGCGGACTGCTTCTAGCAGAAGCGAGTCCGCAGAAGCGGAAGTGGAAGTGCGATCACAGAAGCAGAGGCAGTGGAGCCTTGGCAAACCATAGAAGCGAGATATTTCTCGCACCCGCGAGACCGTAGGTGCGACTACATGAGCCGCAGGTGCGAAAGCACTGGGCAGTGTTTAAATTCGAGGGCTTTCAAGATTTTCTTCATTTTTGAACATTCAAGGTCAGGATAGGCGATTTGTGAGAGGGATTTCGAAGGGATTCTTGAGGTAAGTCACTTATGATCATTTTTATTCAATAATATTGAATTTTCATTGAGTATTCCGACTAAATTATGTGTTTTTGAGGTGTAAATTTGTTACATCCCGCATTTTATATGTTAAAGTTTCGTCGTAAGTTAATCGATGTAGACTTGGAAATGAGATAATTTTTGACGTTATAAGCATTTATGCTATTTATAATAGGTGATAAGTAAGTACCGTGAAGGTTAGAGGGTAAATATATCAAAGAGAATGAGTTTCGTTGAAGGTTGTCAATTTGGGATACAATACGGTTCGAGCTATAATACCCGGTATTTATGGACTAGTGCCATACAAGGTACCACATGACCATGATAGTAAGGTACATAAAATATGTTAAAAGTGAGTAGTATTTTAAGTAATTTAAGATAATTCTTAATTATATGGATAATTGGTTAATTATGAATTTTTAAGTGGGAGATTAACATGTAATTGAATTTGTGGATAAGGCTTAGGGGGACACCATCCCCAACGTGGCAGCAAGCTATGCCCAATTAAGTGATTCTTTACTCACAAAACAAGGTGGCACATTTAGAGGAACTCTTGGCTAAGTCATCACCTAAGTGGGCCCCACACCCACTAAGGTAAAAGACTTCGCAAATTCACAAAGAGAGATGTCATATGGAATGGCAACGTGATTGCTTCAACAAAAGTCATACAAGATTATGTAATAGCAGCGTGAGATGTAATTCTAAGAGAACACGATACAATCTTTCTCAAGAATATCATACGGATTTTCCCCTACTTCGATCCGCTGTTACGTGTTTTGTCGCAATTGACGTGTGTTAGAGGGATTGTCAAGAGAATCGATTCAAGTATGTTAAGACTATCCCTTCTTTCCTTTTGGAATGATTCATACGATACAAACGAAACGAGCAAATGTACAGCTTTCATAAATACCTGTATTCATAGAAGCACTAGGGATGCCTATGTTCTTGAATTCCCATGTATCTTATTATTATATCTTCTGTTCATGGGTCTCAGAAAAATGCATATTTGATAAAATTTATCCGAAGACATATCGAGTTTATGACATTCCCAGAAATCTTATTAACTCACTTCTTATGCATTTCATTCATTTATACATGTACATTGACCCATGACCAGATGACGTTATATACGCGTATATTATATGTATATGGGATATGGAAAAAGGTTATGGCGTTATATACGCACCACCACCTGATCAGCTGGTATATGTTGATGATTTTGCCCACAGTGACCGAGATGATATGATGGGATGCCCTTAGAGGCTTGATGATGTTATGTACACCTATTCCTATGCATGATACTGCATTTATACGCACGTGCATGATATTATAAATATTTCAGGATTCACAAAGTTATTTAGACTTACAGGTGGAATTCTTTACTCCATGTTTTATCTATGTCTTTACGTACTGATTTTCATGCCTTACATACTCGGTACATTATTTGTACTGACGTCCCTTTTGCCTGGGGACGCTGCATTTCATGCAGAAGGTGCAAGTAGACAGGCTGACGGTCCCCCTTTTTAGGATCCTTGATCAGCGAGAGTTGGTGTTCTCCACTTGATCCGGAGCTGTTACTAGATTTGGTACGCTATTTTTGGTATGTAGATATGGGTATGACAGGGCCCAGTCCCGTCCTTTATACAGTTGTACACTCTATTAGAGGTCTGTAGACAATCATGTATAGTTGGATAGTATGTGGCCTTGTCGGCTTCCAGTTTTGGATATATATAGTGTCCTATCGCAGCCTTGTCGGCTCGCCTTACCGTATTCCGCATGTAAATGTATATATGTCTTTTGGACATATTTTCCTCGCGTATGTTATTCACGTGCTTCAGTAGTTTAATGGTAGATGTTATTCATGACCTACCCTTAATTCATGTTTATATCTTAGACGTATGCTTAGGGGTGTTCGACAGGTAGGACTCGGGCACTCGTCATGGCCCATCGGTTTGGGTCATGACAAAATTGGGAATTTGAGCCTAGGGATTCGGAGAGTTTAATTTGGGGATTTGAGTGACGATTTGGTGTCGGATTTTGGTAAATTTGGTATGGTTCGACTCATTGTTGAATAGGATTTTGGATTTTATGACTTTTATCGAATTTCGAGATATTGGCTCGGGGGCTGGCTTTTGAGTCGACTTTTTGATTAATAGCTTAGTATTTACCTATGGAATTGATTCCTTTAGTCCGTGTTAATTGTATCGAATTATTTGTGGCTAGATTCCAAGCATTTGGAGGCCAATTCGCGAGGCAAGGGTATGTTGGAGTAGAGATTTGCATGGTTTGAGGTAAGTAACGCGGGTGGGATTGACGGGATAGATCACTATTTCAGAAGGAGGTAGAACTGGGGGATGGAAGGTAATATATGAATAAGAACTGATAGCATTCTGTCTAAACCTGGTTCTGAGGGTATAAATCCCTGAATTTCGTGTTATATGATTTGTTTGGAGGTGACGCATATGCTAGGTGACGGGCGTGTGGGCGTGCACCATAGAAATTATGACTTAATTGTTCTCGTAGAGTTGCATAATCAAATAATCATGTCAATACCCACATACCCTCCACATGTCAGAGAAATTGAGCTGAGACCCATGTTAAAATCATACTTAGGCCAGATGTTGATATTTTTGAGACCCACAGAGGTCGTGTTGCTGTTGAATTACTTGTTTAATTTACAATTATGAACTCAGTCACATCTATCATTGCATATTTTATCTCAATCTCTATTGCCATTCATTGATACATCATATCATCATATCGGGCTAGTTTTCATGACGTTGTGAGCCCGAGAGACTGGAGAGGTGAATGACTGAGTGAGGCCGAGGGCCTGATTTTGAGTGATATTCATGGGATCGGGTTGCATGCCGCAGCTAGTTTTATTGATTTATGCCTGGATTTAGCTCATTATAGCGCTTGAGCTGAAGGAGCCCCTCCAGAGTCTGCACACCCACAGTGAGCGCAATTGATATTATATTGAGGGATGGATCTTCCCTGGGCATAGATCTTGCCTAATTATTTATACTGAGGGTGGATCTTCCCTGGGCTAGATTGGCCCTATACAGTGTTGAGTGACTGACTATCAATTAATCTTTATATTGAGGGATGGATCTTCCCTGGGCTGGATTAGCCATATACAGTACTGAGTGATTGAGTATTCTGATAGTGTGAGTTCATGAGACTTCCATTGTAGTGCATCCCATACAGCATGTACATTGGCATGTAGATATAGAGATGTCACATTCCTTATATCATTCTGAGTCGATCCATTTTTCTTGTATTGAGTTATCTGTTGAACTTGAAAGCATGCCTACATTTCTGTACTATAAATTCTATATCGAACTGTACCTGCTGAGATCATCAATACTTTCAGTCTAATAGTTAGTCTTGTTACTTACTGAGTTGGTTGTACTCACACTACACCTTGCACCTCGTGTGTAGATTCAGGCATTTCCGGGCACGTCGGTCATTGATTGCGGAGTCCGGACATTTGGAGATCACCGAGGTAGCTGCTAGGCATTCGCAGACCTTGACTCTCCTCCCTTATCTTTCATCTTATTTATTTTAGTTTTATTTTCTAGACATATCTTTATGTAGATGCTCATGTACTCTGTGATACCCCGATTTTGGGAGAGATTATGTATTGAGTTATGACTTCCTATCCTACTTTTAAAAGAATCTCCTTTAATTAAGTTGTTTTTCATATCTTTAAAGTTTTAAAGTATTGGAAATGTCTCAGTAGTCGGCTTGCCTAGCACTATGATAGGCGCTATCACGATGGGTTTATTTGGAGTCATGACAGTAAAACTACAACATGTTTTGGCTGAAGTTTTTGTTCTGTAATTGCTGAACTTCAATATTCTTAGAGCTGAATTTTGTTCTGTATTTGCTGAACTTCAGCATTCTTAGAGCTGAAGTTTTGTTCTGTATTTTTCTGAAGTTAGAGGGCTTTAAAATATAACTTAAGCCAAATTATGCTGAAGTCTTTAATGATTATTTTCATAATGTTCTGAAGTTATTTTTCCCACCTGTAATTTTTTTTAACAGATGGCATCTGGGAAACCCAAAGCACCTAAAGCACCTAGAATATGTAAAGCTACTTCAGTCCCTATTGTTCTACCTACAAAACTAGGGGAGAGATATTGCGAGTTTGGAGATTGGTTTAACTGATCTGCTTACTGGAAGGGGAACCATGATTTGAAGGGTTTAATTGCATATTTCTTGACTCCTACACAACATGAGAAGCTGAATAATAGTACATTTCAGTATATCATGGCTATGGAAAATTTTCATTGCAGCATGAAGTTGGTTCATTGTTTGATTTTTTCTTGCGTATTCACCAATGATCGAGATTCCATTAGTTTCAAGTTTTTTGGCCATGATGTGTCGTTCAGCCTTGAAGACTTTCACATTATGTGCGGTTTGAGGATCATAACACATAATGTTGAAAAACCAATTAAACGAGAGAGTAAGATTCCAAAGCGCTATTTTGGGAAGTCTAAGGGTGTGACCTTGAAGGACATTCGAGAGTATATGATACAGAATAAAATTAAAAAGGATGATATAAATTTCAAACACGTATGCGAGAGTGATGAAGATATTGTAACGCTTATGGAAATTCTTATTGTGGAGTCTATTTTGTTTGGAAGAAAGCATGAATCAACTGTGTTGGAGGAGTATGGAGCTATTGTTGAAGACGATTAGGCTTGTCTTAATTATCCTTGGGGTAATGCATCTTATGAGAAGCTTATTACCTCAATGAAACATGTTTTGGACAACAAGGACAAAACCAATGCAACTGAGTATATTGTAGGCGGATTTCCATATCCTTTATGTGTTTGGTTCTATGAGTGCTTCCCAAATATTTGGGACAAGTATTTAAAAGATGACGACTACCTTGATGTCCCCCATATTCCCAGGATATTACGTTATCCATCTTTGGGAGAGCCTAAATTTAAAGAACTTCATACGGATTACTTCATTAATCATGGTGTAAGTTAATGTTCTTTATTTTTTTTTCTGTAGTTTTGTTAATATGTTGACGTATCAGTTTTATTTTATTTTTTCTAATATAATTTTTTGTATTAAACATAAATATCGGACATTTAGGGTATTGGAGATAATCCTACTGAAGAGAAATTTAATTCAATGCTTTTAATTGGACAATTACCATGCAGCCGCAGTCGTTCGAAGGTACTGAATCCGGTTCCTTCAACTGGTGAATCACCACGTAGTCGGAGTCGATCAAAAAAAACCAATCGAACTCCTATAATTGGAGAATCATCATGTACCCAGAGTCGTTCTAAACGTCATGCAACGACGTTTGATGATGAATTAGTTAACACAATATGTCATGTAAGTTTTTTTTGTTTAATCTAAAGTTTTTTCATACTATGTTTTGCTTAATTAAGTGATGTTTTTGTTCTGTATTTTGCTGAACTTCAGCATTGTTTTTTGAGCTGAAGTTTTTATTCTGCGTTTATAAAACTACAACATATTTTATCTGCAGTTTTTGTTCTGTTTGTGATGAATTTCAACATTTTAGGAGCTGAAGTTTTGTTTTGGGTTTTGTAAAAGTAAAGTATGTTTTGCCTGTAGTTTTTGTTTTATTTTGATGAACTTCAGCATTGTTGGAGTTGAAGTTGTGTTCTGTATTTGTAAAACTACAACATGTTTTGGCTGAAGTTTTTGTTCTGTATTTGCTGAACTTTAGTATTCTTAGAGCTGAAGTTTTGTTATGTATTTGCTGAACTTCAGCATTCTTAGAGCTGAAGTTTTGTTCTGTGTTTCTATTTTCTGAAATTGTTGTGCTGTTTCTATTTCTATTCTAGAGGGTAACGTGGGAGGTTAAAAACCATGCAATAGAAGAAAGGCACATGATCAGAAAGAAATTGTTCAAGAGTTTCGACGTGATGAGCAATCTGTTATAGTGGACGAGGTTGTGAAAAAAGTCAAGGTATGCTTATTTATAAAGAAGTCTTTTCCTGCTAATGTTATTCTTTTATTCAGATTAATCATTGTTAGTAATTTTTTATAGGAATATTTTGATAAGAAGTTTGAAAAGTTGTTTGAGATTGTCGACAAGTCAAAAGGAAGAGATGATGGCGATGCAGATTTTGAATTCATAAACTATCAACAATATGATAGGATGAACGACTCCTTCGAACCTCAATATGATATTAATGCTGCTCATGATGGACTGCATAAAGTCGTTGATGAAAATGTAAGAGGTGAGTAAGCAGCTGTTGAAGGCCAAGTTCAAGTATTCGAGCAAGTTCAATGTGTTGAACGGCAAGTTGAAGCGGAATGTTCTAGTGTTGATAGACAGAGCAAAGTTGCTGGATATGATGAACATTTATCAACCAAGAATGTAGGAAGCAAGAAAGGTGCAGACGATGAAGTTGTCGGTACCGAAGAACATGTACCGAGTTGTGATTTGGGTACTCCTATTGCAAAAGGCAATGTGTTTGCGGATGTAGATGATGAACCTGTTGGTACTGAAGAACACGCACCGAGTGATGTGGGTACTCCTATTGGGAAAGGCAATGCGTTTGCAGAAGCATTAGCTATTTGCTAAGAAAGTTTAGGTGCAGAGACACATGAAGTTGTCACTACGAGTATAAATATTTTCTATGTTTTATATATATATATATATATATATATATATATATATATATATATATATATATATATATATATATATTATGTTTTTTAGGTCATTGATCTTTCACCCTATGAATATGCAGTGGAAGTTGAAAATAATGGTGCTTCAATTGATACGACTCAAAAACTCTCCGATTATGCTGCATTGCATGAAGATAAAGCTGAGAAAATCCTTCCGCATAATACTCCAAGGCTCGCTGACGAATGACGATGCCACACCATTAAATGAAGCTGGAGCTGTTGAGATCGACAAAGGTATGCAGTCTGGCGATAGCGCAGTGGAAGGTAAACATCAAGTTAATCTATACATCATGAACTTATTACATTTGATCCAAGATTTTATTTTCAGTTTGAAATTTTACATACTTCTTTTTTGTGTTTTTTGATGATTATTCAGAAAGACTCGATGCAACCGAAAAAGAAATTGGTGAGCTCATTCAGCTATATGAAAAAGGAGAAATACATCTCTTCACACTTGTTGGCTCACAGGCAGGTGTGAAGTGTCTTTGTAGTATTTTCAAAATTTAGTTAGTATTATTTAATATTTTTGCCTTTTTTCCCATGAAGATATAGGCATATCTGAGGGTAATGCAATTGGATCCGTTGGTATGAAAACATCATCTATGTCGCAACACTTATACGAGGTAGTTATTTGCTGCAATTCGATTACAAGGCATTTTTTTTGCCTAATGTGTGTTTGTATCAGTTGTATTTATGTATATATTTTTCTTATTTTTTTTACAGATCTCATCTGATGCATCACAACTTCTTCCAAATCCTAAGAGAAGGAAGGTGTCCAGTTCTCCTAACGTTTTGCATGACACCACTGATATCCCCAACATCCATTTATGTTCATTTTCGCTGGGTAGTACACAAGAGACTGGTTCAGAAGCTAATTATATTGTTGTTGTTGTTGTTGGTGGTGAAGAGAGATAAGAAGATCATAAACAAGAGGGAGTTGGAGAAGTATATGTCCCTATGGCTGTGGATTTTTCCCCTGCTGCTAAACCGCAACAGTTAGTTGCGACTGAGCAGCAGGAATAACAAGCAAAAAGAAAACCAGCTAAAGTAGGGAAAATGATTCGTATGGAGAGTATTTGGTTGAAATATCCTTACATCATTCCTAAACAAAAGGCAAGGGGGCAAGATTGGAAAGCAGGAAAGACTACATGAAGATGTCCCTTCCATTATGTCAATCAAGACAACAGATTGATGCAGAGATTTACAGACTGATTGAAGACGGATGCTGGTGAATATGATTCCAAGCCATTTAGATTAGATAGAATTGATATTCCAGAGTCATTCTTTACCGAGCTTGTGGACCCTAACTCTAATCTTGCGGATGATGTAAGTTATTAAGTTTGTTTTTTGAATTGGTTTTGAACTGTATTTCCTAAAACTTCAGCCTTATGTTTGTTTTAAAGTTTAATATTGTAATTTGGTAAACTTCAGACTTATGCATGCTTAAGATTTTTAGTTCATTTGCTAAAACTTTGACGAGCACAAAACACACACTTAAATATGCTTGCTAGTCGAATATAATATAATATAATATTATATCCACAAGGATTGGAGTTAAACGGTATTATCGTAGTTTGTAGCTAGATTGCTATCCAAGATGATCAACAGTTGAGAATTATATGATTAAAACTAAAATTAACTAAGAATCTAGAGCTAATTGACTATGACAATCACAACAAAAGTAAGCAAGGAAGATATCAATGGGAGAAAATACGAGTTGGTTGGATAGGTGCAAGATAATTGTCTGGGATTTAACTCTAGTTAATTCACTTCTAATGTTCAAGTGAGTCTCTCAAATTCACTCAATTATTAGTTCAAACGTTTAGTAGAAACTCCTCTCTCAATTAAGTCTTAACCTCACAATATGCACCAATTTAAGCTCGGTGAAGATATGCAAGAGTTCGCAGTGGATTGGTCTTTAGTAGAACCTCTCTCGATTATCCTCCTAACTAGGTCTACCCAATAATTCAACTAGCCTCTTTCGATTACTAAGAAGAATTAATGAATTCAACCAACAAGATAATGCAAAGATATCACAAGTATGCCTCTCTCGATTACATGAACATGTTAATATAGATGCAACAATTAAAACACCCAAAACAATTCAATGCATAAGAACTAGAGTTAATATCCATAAACAAATATCAATACACCAAATCCATCAATCCCTAAAGAGAATTACTCCATAGATATGGAGTAATTCATCACAAATATAAGGAAAAATATAAAACAATCCAAACTCTTGTCTTGAGTGAGGATTGAATGATGAATCCATTGTGCTTTCGCTTCTCCACCTCCTTCTTAGCCTCCTTAGGTTTTAGATGTGTCAAAAGTCCCAAAAATACTATTTTTTCATGTATTTATACCAAGTAGGATCGGGCCCAGACAAAAATACCTTCACCCGAGCGAAATAGGGAAATATTCTCTAAAAGTTGCACAGGCACGCCGCATGGGGCGACGCGCCAGGCGAGGTAGCTGTGGGAAACTTCAGAGAGTTAGTTCTGATGGACAACAAGCATTTTATGCAGGTGCGGCGCGCCACGTGCTGCGCTAGTGTAGTTTTCTCAGAGTCTGGCTTTTTGCTTCGATTTTGACATCCTGACTTGGTCCTCGACCCCCGAACGCGATCCCGGTGTCGCGGCCCCATTTTTTTCGCCAAAAGCGGGCTTCAACACATGTCAACTCCTTTTAGATTGGGAGATAGAGTGATAAAGGAGAAGAGTCGCCACCTAACGATTTTTAAGGTGCGTTAGGGTACCTATTATGCAGATAACTCTGTTTGACTAGTCAACGCCACCAAAGATTGGGTAAGGGCTCAAGTTACCTCAAATAGAAGGTGTTTGGCACTCCTCGAGGTCCACAACTGTGGGTCTCGGCCGAACTTAAGATTATGTGGATTACGATTAAGTTAGGTGATCAAATAAACAAAGGGAATTCAGAAGTCAAAGAACTTTATTACAACATGATTAATACAGATCTTAGTGCGAATATAGGGATACAACTATTTAGATCTAATAACAACATATAAAGAGGGAGGGGGGTCCTAAGTTTTTTAGCCTAAAAGATCAACCCGTGCAACATAAATAATACTTCGTAACTCCCTTAAGATGGGGTGTTACTCATATTATCCAGCGGGCACAGACTATCATCTCCTGCTACCCGATTACTATGTTAAAGTTGTTACCTAAAAGTATTCTAATTCTATTATAGGTCGTACCCTGTGCGTGAACTACCCGTCCCATACCTATGGTCCAGGAGATATTGGACCTTTACTTTGGATGGTTCTAGACCTCACTTAGGCTGCTCAGAAATGTCAAAACTAGGTGACATACAAAAACACATTAGACTTCAAGTATGGTAGTCAAGGCTCAAGTTTGCCTCCACACTTAAGCAACAAATGCACGCAAGACAAGCTGTATGTTAAGCAGTTCAGAATTAAGAACTTAAATCTCTATAGACATGATTTCTATGTGACAAGGCGTTAAGGTATGCAAGCAGTTTTAGAAACCAAGCGTTGCCCATAGACAAGACTATACAATTGTCGCATATTGATTGTTGAAATTGCAGATTTTCAGTTATTAATCCTGTAGATGTTGCATCTAAGTGATTTATGTAGTAAAGACAATGGAATCTATTGGGAGAAACCCAGAATTACTCACACTTTTGATAGTGGTCTAAGTGAACAATAAACAATGTTGAGAGGGGGCATCATTAACAGTTATTAAGGCGAATTGTGGTATCCTATAGGCAAGATCTTTAACAATTAGAACTTGGAACTGATTTTATTGTTATACTTTAACCTATAGGCATGGTTTCTAGTGAACAATGCGATACGATAGCAAATGAAATGATTAAAATCCTATAGGCATGATCTCTAGTACATATGCTGCAGCAATGCAAACTGAAGGAAAGTTCAATGATATTTATTTCCTATGGGTATGTTTTCTAATAACATATAGCAACCAGGATAATTGAAGCATTTGAGCTCATGCTTTGCTAGTAGACAAGTAGTGTGAGTGTGTGCTTCTCCTAATGGCATAACTTCTATAGTGTACATAGAGAGTGAACGACACATATAGCAAACACATTATTAAGTCCTATAGGCATGTTATCTACCCATCGCATATAAATATTAAAATCTACCCCATTCCCTTTTACTAACAACCCCAGTTGTTTATACAAAGATTATTACAGGCCCAATAATGAGTAAAAGTAATAGTGTTATATAACAGTGATAAGAGGCCCACAACAGGCCTAATAAATGCCCAGCATTTCCTGGGCCTTCAATAGCTCTTACACAGCATACCTAGGCCTTCAACAAAGAGCCACATTCAATACACGACTCAGGGATCCATAGAGGAGTCCAGAACCAGTTTACTCAACCATGGCACTAAGTGTTACACCATTTAAATCAGCCAATTCAAGTACATATCACATAACAGGGGGAAGTAGAGTGAATAGGAATAGTTTGAGATTGAGGGAGTGACTAAGGACCAAGCCCTAGTGTGTCAGAGTTCACAAGGGTCTCAATTGGACCCCGAGCAGTGCTCACACTAAGGAGGCCAAAGGTATGCAGTCTGGCGATAGCGCAGTGGAAGGTAAACATCAAGTTATTCTATACATCATGAACTTATTACATTTGATCCAAGTTTTTATTTTCAGTTTGAAATTTTACATACTTCTTTTTTGTGCTTTTTGATGATTATTCAGAAAGACTCGATGCAACCGAAAAAGAAATTGGTGAGCTCATTCGGCTATATGAAAAAGGAGAAATACATCTCTTTACACTTGTTGGCTCACAGGCAGGTGTGAAGTGTCTTTGTAGTATTTTCAAAATTTAGTTAGTATTATTTAATATTTTTCCCTTTTTTTGCATGAAGATATAGGCATATCTGAGGGTAATGCAATTGGATCTGTTGGTATGAAAACACCATCTATGTCGCAACACTTAGACGAGGTAGTTATTTGCTGCAATTCGATTACAAGGCATTTTTTTGCCTAATGTGTGTTTGTATCAGTTGTATTTATGTATATATTTTTCTTATTTTTTTTTTACAGATCTCATCTGATGCATCACAACTTCTTCCAAATCCTACGAGAAGGAAGGTGTCCAGTTCTCCTAACGTTTTGCATGACACCAGTGATATCCCCAACTTCAATTTATGTTCATTTTCGCTGGGTAGTACACAAGAGACTGGTTCAGAAGCTAATTATATTGTTGTTGTTGTTGTTGGTGGTGAAGAGAGACAAGAAGATCATGAACAAGAGGGAGTTGGAGAAGTATATGTCCCTATGGCTGTGGATTTTTCCCCTACTGCTAAACCGCAGCAGTTAGTTGCGACTGAGCAGCAGGAATAACAAGCAAAAAGAAAACCAGCTAAAGTAGGGAAAATGATTCGTATGGAGAGTATTTGGTTGAAATCTCCTTACATCATTCCTAAACAAAAGGCAAGGGGGCAAGATTGGAAAGCAGGAAAGACTACATGAAGATGTCCCCTCCATTATGTCAACCAAGACAACAGATTGATGCAGAGATTTACAGATTGGTTGAAGACGGATGCTGGTGAATATGATTCCAAGCCATTTAGATTATCTAGAATTGATATTCCAGAGTCATTCTTTACCGAGCTTGTGGACCCTAACTCTGATCTTGCGGATGATGTAAGTTATTAAGTTTGTTTTTTGAATTGGTTTTGAACTGTATTTCCTAAAACTTTAGCCTTATGTTTGTTTTAAAGTTTAATATTGTAATTTGGTAAACTTCAGACTTATGCATGCTTAAGATTTTTAGTTCATTTGCTAAAACTTTGACGAGCACAAAACACACACTTAAATATGCTCGCTAGTCGAATATAATATAATATAATATCATATCCACAAGGATTGGAGTTAAACGGTATTATTGTAGTTTGTAGCTAGATTGCTATCCAAGATGATCAACAGTTGAGAATTATGTGATTAAAACTAAAATTAACTAAGAATCTAGAGCTAATTGACTATGACAATCACAACAAAAGTAAGCAAGGAAGATATCAATGGGAGAAAATACGAGTTGGTTGGATAGGTGCAAGATAATTGTCTGGGATTTAACTCTAGTTAATTCACTTCTAATGTTCAAGTGAGTCTCTCGAATTCACTCAATTATTAGTTCAAACGTTTAGTAGAAACTCCTCTCTCAATTAAGTCTTAACCTCACAATATGCACCAATTTAAGCTCGGTAAAGATATGCAAGAGTTCGTAGTGGATTGGTCTTTAGTAGAACCTCTCTCGATTATCCTCCTAACTAGGTCTACCCAATAATTCAACTAGCCTCTTTCGATTACTAAGAAGAATTAATGAATTCAACCAACAAGATAATGCAAAGATATCACAAATATGCCTCTCTCGATTACATGAACATGTTAATATAGATTGCAAAAGATTCAATTTAGGTCATTATTGAAAAAGTCAACAAAAGTCAACTCACGGGCCCGCTTAGTCCAAACCCAAAATTTGGACCAAAACCCGATTACCCATTCACTCCCAAGTCCGGTTACGTAATTTATTTTGGAATCCGACTCCAATTTGAGGTCTAAATCCTAATTTCTCAAAAATTCCTAACTCTACCCAAACTACCAAATTTCCACCATGAAAGCACTAGATTTTAGGTTAAAACTTGTGAAATGTAATGAAAGATTAAAAGAAAATGTGTTGGAATTTCCTAAAGAGAATTACTCCATAGATATGGAGTAATTCATCACAAATATAAGGAAAAATATAAAACAATCCAAACTCTTGTCTTGAGTGAGGATTGAATGATGAATCCATTGTGCTTTCGCTTCTCCACCTCCTTCTTAGCCTCCTTAGGTATTAGATGTGTCAAAATCCCCAAAAATACTATTTTTTCATGTATTTATACCAAGTAGGATCGGGCCCAGACAAAAATACCTTCACCCGAGCGAAATAGGAAAATATTCTCTAAAAGTTGCACAGGCACGCCGCATGGGGCGATGCGCCAGGCGAGGTAGCAGTGGGAAACTTCAGAGAGTTGGTTCTGATGGACAGCAAGCATTTTATGCAGGTGCGGCACGCCACGTGCCGCGCTAGTGTAGTTTTCTCAGAGTCTGGCTTTTTGCTTCGATTTTGACATCCTGACTTGGTCCTCGACCCCCGAACGCGATCCCGGTGTCGCGGCCCCATTTTTCTCGCGAAAAGCGGGCTTCGACACATGACAACTCCTTTTAGATTGGGAGATAGAGTGCTAAAGGAGAAGAGTCGCCACCTAACGATTTTTAAGGTGCGTTAGGGTACCTATTATGCAGATAACTCTGTTTGACTAGTCAACGCCACCAAAGATCGGGTAAGGGCTCAAGTTATCTCAAATAGAAGGTGTTAGGCACTCCTCGAGGTCCACAACTGTGGGTTTCGGCCAAACTTAAGATTATGTGGATTACGATTAAGTTAGGTGATCAAATAAACAAAGGGAATTCAGAAGTCAAAGAACTTTATTACAACATGATTAATACAGATCTTAGTGCGAATATAGGGATACAACTATTTAGATCTAATAACAACATATAAAGAGGGAGGGGGGTCCTAAGTTTTTTAGCCTAAAAGATCACCCCGTGCAACATAAATAATACTTCGTAACTCTCTCAAGATGGGGTGTTACTCATATTATCCAGCAGGCACAGACTATCATCTCCTGCTACCCGATTACTATGTTAAAGTTGTTACCTAAAAGTATTCTAATTCTATTATAGGTCGTACCCTGTGCGTGCACTACCCATCCCATACCTATGGTCCAGGAGATATTGGATCTTTACTTTGGATGGTTCTAGACCTCACTTAGGCTGCTCAGAAATGTTAAAACTAGGTGACATACAAAAACACATTGGACTTCAAGTATGGTAGTCAAGGCTCAAGTTTGCCTCCACACTTAAGCAACAAATGCACGCAAGACAAGCTGTATGTTAAGCAGTTCAGAATTAAGAACTTAAATCTCTATAGACATGATTTCTATGTGACAAGGCGTTAAGGTATGCAAGCAGTTTCAGAAACCAAGCGTTGCCCATAGACAAGACTATACAATTGTCGCATATTGATTGTTGAAATTGCAGATTTTCAGTTATTAATCCTGTAGATGTTGCATCTAAGTGATTTATGTAGTAAAGACAATGGAATCTATTGGGAGAAACCCAGAATTACTCACACTTTTGATAGTAGTCTATGTGAACAATAAACAATGTTGAGACGGGGCATCATTAACAGTTATTAAGGCGAATTGTGGTATCCTATAGGCAAGATCTTTAACGATTAGAACTTGGAACTGATTTTATTGTTATACTTTAACCTATAGGCATGGTTTCTAGTGAACAATGCGATACAATAGCAAATGAAATGATTAAAATCCTATAGGCATGATCTCTAGTATATATGCTGCAGCAATGCAAACTGAAGGAAAGTTCAACGATATTTATTTCCTATGGGCATGTTTTCTAATAACATATAGCAACCAGGATAATTGAAGCATTTGAGCTCATGCTTTGCTAGTAGACAAGTAGTGTGAGTGTGTGCTTCTCCTAATGGCATAACTTCTATAGTGTACATAGAGAGTGAACGACACATATAGCAAACACATTATTAAGTCCTATAGGCATGTTATCTACCCATCGCATGTAAATATTAAAATCTACCCCATTCCCTTTTACTAACAACCCCAGTTGTTTATACAAAGATTATTACAGGCCCAATAATGAGTAAAAGTAATAGTGTTACATAACAGTGATAAGAGGCCCACAACAGGCCTAATAAATGCCCAGCATTTCCTGGGCCTTCAATAGCTCTTACACAACATACCTAGGCCTTCAACAAAGAGCCACATTCAATACACGACTCAGGGATCCATAGAGGAGTCCAGAACCAGTTTACTCAACCATGGCACTAAGTGTTGCACCATTTAAATAAGTCAATTCATTGTACACATCACATAACAGGGGGAAGTAGAGTGAATAGGAATAGTTTGAGATTGAGGGAGTGACTAAGGACCAAGCCCTAGTGTGTCAGAGTTCACAAGGGTCTCAATTGGACCCCGAGCAGTGCTCACACTAAGGAGGCCAATAATAGAACCTAGGTAGCCTTGGCTTTCAGCCGGCTAAGAATGAAGAGTTCAGAATAGCATAAGTTTCCAGTGAGGAAAATGGACAGAAGTTAGGAGATACATTCATATCCTAAAGTAGAGATAGCCAAATTGATCATATAGAGTAATTAATCAAATAGGCCAGTAGGTTTAGCAGGACAACAAAGCATCACATAGATAGCCTCATATTGAAAGAAACTAGGGAAGAAACAGATTTGCAAGATATACATAGATTATCATTCATGACATTAAACCAATTGAGACCTAAGAGGTTCGGATTAAGCTAAGCATGCATCTTAGGGTCATGCTAATAAGTATTTAGACATTGTGATAAACACAGGAAGAGACAGGGTATCAAATGAACAAAAGACAGACTGGAAACATATTAGCATGGAAGCAAGATCATAGTCGATGGAAATGATTTTAATACAAATTACAACACACTGTACATGCAAGACAGACATTGGAGAGATTCAGGACAATTGTGATAGCAAACATATGTAGGTATTCTAGGATTAATATAATAGACTAACCTACTAGAGAAGATCTAAGTTATGCCATAAAGTAAAATAGTTCAAACATGGTAGAAAGATCAAGTTGAGATGACTGTCAAGATCTTAGTCAATCACTAATGGGGTAGGGGGATCATGCTGAGTGACAAAAGAGCAAGTGAACATTTCACAATTACCACAGGAAGTTCTAACACAAGTATGAAGCATTCATTATAGAGATTAAGGACAAAGCGAGTAAGCATGTATTAGGGAACATCCAGACACCCATACACTTAAGAGGATCATATTATCCAAGTTGAACTTAGGCATACTCAGAACTAGTAGCATTAGTAAGAAGTTAGATGCTAAAAGACTTAGAATAAAGTAGAATTAACAAAATCATGCACAAAAGTAATCCAGAAAAAACATATTAAGCCAGGAATTTCAGAGGCAAGAACACATGCAAATCAAAGGCACATAGGGATGAAATTGCAAGAGTCAAGTAGCTTACCAGCTAACGGACAATAATAAAGAACAAAAGATCCACAAGAACCCAGAAACCTCGATGCGTCAAAGTTCCCAAGAGCTTCGATGAACCCAGGGCAATGCTCGCACCAAGATCAGGTAACAAAATGCTAATGGCCTTGTCTTTCAGCCGGCCAGTACAGAATACCAAGCAAGAGAGTAGCAAAAAACCCAAATTTTAGTAAGATTCGTTTCTTTTCCGTCCCCAGAAGGTAAAATGAGGGGGTTTATATAGCAGTCAAAAATTGAGCAAACACATAAGGAAACAGAGTAAATTAAGCAACAAATAAGGAAAGGAAACATGCAAATCAATTTAAAATCGATTTAAGAGATAAATCTGGTAAACCCTAGTTTTTAGGGAAAGTGTAAATCAGCAGAAATCCAAACAAAATTGGACTCACACAATATAGTATTGAACGTATGTAGATGCAATATGGCCCAGATTCAAATGATTGAAATCGAATGTGCAGAATCAGAGAGATAGTACTTGCCATGTTTAGGCAAGTACCAAGTGATACCATGGAGGAACAACCAGTAGCGGAAAAGCACAGATATGACAAGTAAATGAGAGGAGAATCCCATTAGGAGAGGGGTTTAGGGGGTGGCGGCGATTTAGGGTTCTTCAGAGAAGGGGGAGGGTTCCAGGGCGGTGGGTGAGAGGGAAATGGGGATTAGGGTTTGGGGGTTGGGCAAATAAGAGGGTAGGTTAGTTGTGGGCCGTTGATCTTAGAGATCAACAGCCAGGATTTAAAGAGGGATTGGGGCAGGTTAATTAGACGGGTCGCGATCGGGTTGGGTTAGAAATGTTGTTTGATTTGGGCTGGGGTTATTGGGCTAATGTACTGGGCTAATTTAGTCAGAAAAATCACTTAGAAATTGGGCCAGCCTTTTAAACACATGTAATTTAGCAAAAAAATAATTTATAAAAATAATTAGTAAATGAGTGAAATATTTTTTATGCACTAAAATGATTAAGAATAATGATTTAAAATTATAAAAATATAAAAGTATTGTTTTTGACACAAATAGTATAAATAAAGAGCATTTGTATATGAATATAGGCCATTATTGTAAAATTAAATAAATAGCTTAAAAAATGCTAATGTAATTATATGGAATGAAATAAAATGTTTGAAACGTATATTATAGGTTCAAAATAATTATTTTAGGTAACTAAGTCATTACAAAATAATTTAAAAGGATAGATATTTACATATAATTTAGATATAAGAAAATTAATTTAAAGCTCTAAAAATTATGAAAAATTATAGAAAATGCTTGTATAGGTTTGTAAACTAAATAATGATGAAAAAATGCTATTTTGAAAGTATATATATATATATTTTGAAAAATATGAGGGCAAAATTGGGTATGAACAACTGCTCCTCTTTACCCGGGAATGATGAAAGAGTTGTCGGGTAAAGAATATAATGGCCAATTTTGGCCGAATTGAGTGAGGGATGGTGTAATTTGAAAAAAAAACGGGGGTCGATCCCTAGTTCCTGAGTTGCCTACATATCCCTGGTGTTACGGGAATCAGGTCGTGTGTAGTTCTGGATCCAACGGTGAACTGAACCGATGGAGTTGTTATAGGAACAGTCGTATGCTTCGGCAAGGGTTCTTTTGGGTAGGACAATATCAGATGACTTTGTGCGAAATCATGAATGTGAATCTGAAATGTTATGGATGTATCTCAAAACGAGTATCTGAACGGTTACCAAGTAAAAGTGGGTAACTGATGGTGGTTGGTTGCGTTTAAAATAATTGCAGGATGTGAACGTTGAACGGAAATCGGAGCGAAGATTGCTCCTGCTAGGAGAACGGTTACTTCCTGAATTACCTGCAAAACTTAAAACACGATGCATGCAAGTATTTATGGATTATTGCGAGAATTTAAACATGATGCAAATTCCCTTTGGACCATGAAAATTGTCTTTGGACGGTGAGGATGATGTCCATACACCATGACGTCCTGGGTCATGAATCATGTGATAAGGGATTCGCAGGCCATGAAATGATGTCCTCGGGCCATGAAAATGGTGCCTCTGAACCATGACGCTTTTGAATAATGATGTGCAATATTGAGAGATCCTCAGGCAATGGAATGGTGTTTGTGATGACCCAAAAGGTCATCTTATATTTTAGAACTCGAATTTGTGCTCTTAAGCCTTAAAAATATCATTTTACCCTCCTCGATTTGCGTGTATAGTCCGGGCATGTTTTCGAAAAGCTTTTATGTTGAAAATTGATGAAAATAAGAATTTATGCCTTAAAAGTTGATTTTAGTTGACTTCGGTCAACATTTTTGGTAAACGGGCCCGGATTCGTGTTTGGACGGTCCAGGTGGATCCGTATCAAATTATGAGACCTGGGCGTATGCCCGGAATCGAATTCGGAGGTCCCAGCTCGAGTTATGAATTTTTGATGAAAATTAAAAGTCTGAAAATTAATTATTTTTAAGAATTGGTTGATGTTGGGAATTGTTAGTACCGGGTCCGTATTTTGGTTTCGGAGCCCGGTACAGGCTCATTATGATATTTAAGACTTGTTTGTGAAATTTGGTGAGAAACAGAGTTGATTTGATGTGATTCAGATATCCTGTTGTGAAGATAGAAATTTTAAAGTGTTCTTGAGAATTTCATTTGATTTGGTGTTAAATTCGTAGTTCTAGGTGTTATTTTGGCGATTTGATCGCGCGAGCAAGTTTGTATGATATTTTTAGACTTGTGTGCATGTTTGGTTTGGAGCCCCGAGGGCTCGGGCAAGTTTCGGATAGGCCACTAGATGTTTGGACTTTGAAAAATCTGGTTTTCTGCAGATTCTGGTGCCTTCTGGTTTCCTTCTTCGCGTTTGCGAAAGCACTCTCGCGAATGCGAAGTAGAAACTGGGATGGCTGATTTTTATTCTTCACGAACGCGAAGTGATGTGGGATTTACCTTTCGCGAACGCGACCGGCTCATCGCGAACGCGAAGCATATGGGACATGGGGGAGGGTTGGTCGTTCCTTCATCGCAAACGCGAGCAACATCTCATGAACGTGAAGGCCAGGGAGGGGTAGCCTACGTGAACGCGAACACGGTCTCACAAACGCGAAGGCTTGGCAGCCAATGCTCTTCACGAATGCAACAATGGCCTCGCGAACGCGATGCACACTGTCGCCCAGCACTTAATAGAATCCAAACACGGGATTTAGCCAAAAAATTCATTTTCTCAAAAACCAAACGGTGAGAGGTGATTTTAAAGAGTTATTTTCTTCCCCAAAGTGTTGGTAAGTGATTCTAAACTATTATTTTTCAATTACCCATTACATTTCATGAATTATCAACCTAAAATCTAGAGTTTTCATGGTAGAATTAGGGGTTAGGATAGAAACTAGGGATTTCGGAAATTTGGGGATTTAGACCTCAATTTGAGGTAGGATTCCAAAACCAATTATATATTCGGGCTCGGGGGTGAATGGGTAAATGAATTTTAGTCCGAACCTCGGGTTTTGACCAAGGGGGCCCGGGGTCAATTTTTGACTTTTTGGCGAAAAATTTGAGAAATTTAATTTATGAAATATAATTGATTCTTTTAGCAATATTGGATATTATTTAGTCATTTTTGAATAGATACAAGTGGTTTGGAGGTGAATTCTAGAGGAAAAGCTGTGATTAAGAATTAAGTGGCCTTCGGAGCAAGGTAAGTGTTGTGTCTAACTTTGACTTGAGGGAATTAGGAACCTCAGATTATTTGCTATATGAAATTCATGTGAGCAGCGTATATGTGAGGTGACGAGTACTTATGCACCGCAAATTTACCTGTTTTCCCTGTTTTCTCCCATTTTTCTTACATTGTCTCTTCCTATGCCTAATTGCTACGTGTTTATACTAGTGTTGTTAAATTGATCGTTCTTATCATGTTTACGGATTTTCTAGTGATAATTGAGAATTTATTTCAAAGTTGAGATTGATATTGTGGAACCAAATGTTGAAGTAAGGCTTGTACTTGTTATTCTATCTCCCTGTTGTTATTTATGCATTGCATTATGGTAAGGGAGAGTGTTCATGCACGAAGGGTGATGTCGTGCCATATTGTGAGTGTTAATGCGTGCCATATTATGAGTGTTAATGCATGAAGGGTGATGCCGTGCCATATTGTGAGTGTTAATGCACGAAGGTGATGCTATGCCATATTGTGAGTGTTAATGCACGAAGGGTGATGCCGTACCATATTACGAGAGTTAATGCACGAAGGGTGATGTCGTGCCGTTTCTATTGATTTATGGTGAGATTGAGAGTAAAAGCACGAAGGGTGATGCCGTGCCATATTGTGAGTGTTAATGCACGAAGGTGATGCTATGCCATATTGTGAGTGTTAATGCACAAAGGGTGATGCCGTGCCATATTATGAGAGTTAATGCACGAAGGGTGATGTCGCGCCGTTTCTATTGATTTATGGTGAGATTGAGAGTAAAAGCACGAAGGGTGATGCCGTGCATTTTTCCTTTACTGTATTCGTGTTCCTGTTGATTCATAATATATTGGTTGTTCTAGGTAGCATTCTGTTGTAGTTCTTTATCTCGTATTTCCCCCAGCATATTTCCCCCTCCCGATACTTCATTACTGTAATTTGTATATACATTGTTAAACTATACAAGTTGATTTGTAGGTGCCTTGCCTTAGCCTTGTCACTACTTCGTCGAGGTTAGGCTCGACACTTACCAGTACATGAGGTCAGTTGTACTGATACTGCACTCTGCACTTTCTATGCAGATTTTGGTACCGGCTCGGGTTGATCGAGATTTTGCTATTGAACCACTATCCGGAGACTCAAGGTAGATCTATCGGTGTTCACAGACCTTGAAGTCCCCATCTATCATTTCTATTCTACTGTTTCTTTCATTCAGATAGTTGTATTTCTATCAGACTATTACTTGTAGTGAATTCTAGAATGCTCGTAAATTGTGACTCCAGATCCGGGTGGTAGTAATTAATGAAGTTTTTATATTATTCCGCACTCATTATATTTTACCTTAGTTAATTTGCTATTATTTAATGAATGGGATAAGAATTGGTTTAATGAATTCTCTAACGTTGGCTTGCCTAGCAAGTGAAATGTTAGGTGCCATCACGGTCCCTACGGTGGGAATTTCGGGTCGTGACAAGTTGGTATCAGAGCACTAGGTTGCCTAGGTCTCACGATTCACGAGCAAGCTTAGTAGAGTCTGGAGGATCGGTAAGGAGACGTCTGTGCTTATCTTCCAGAGGCTATGAAGTTTAGGAACAAATTTCACTTCTATTCTTCTCTGTCATGCGAATTTGTTTTCTCAATACTGATTGAACTCTTCCACTCTTATTCTCTCGCAGATGGCGAGAACACGTACTGCTTCCTCAGCTGATCAGTAGCCAGAGCCTCTAGTGGCAGCTCCTACGTGGGGCAGAGGTTGAGGCCGTGCCAGAGGCCGAGGTAGGGGCAGGGCTCAGCCCAGAGCCCGAGCAGCAGCCCCAGCCGTGGAGCCTCAGATAGAGCTTGACGAGGAGGTTCCTGCCGGGCCAGCTCAGGTTCCAGAGGGGTTCATTTCCACCCCAGTACTTCAGGATGCTTTGGTCCGTTTAGTGGGCCTATGGAGAGTGTGGCCCAGACTGGAACATTTCCCATGGCATCATCAGTCTCTTAGGCTGGAGGAGGAGCCCAGACTCCCACTACTCCCGCTCCGGAGCAGATAGCTCCCAAGTATCATGCTCCAGTAGCTCATCCAGTCGGAGTAGTTCAGCCGGTTGTTACGGCACAGGCCGGAGATGGGCCAGCTATGTCTTCTGAGGCTTTGTGGAGATTGGACTGGTTTACCAAGCTCTTTCCTGTTCACTTCAGTGGTGCTCCTTCAGAGGATCCCCAGGAGTATCTTGACAGCTATCACGAGGTTCTACGGAACATGGGTATAGTAGAGACCAATGGGGTCGATTTTGCTGCATTTCAGATGACTAGTTCCGCCAAGAAATGGTGGAGAGATTACTTGTTGACCAGACCAGCTGGGTCGCCTGCTCTTACTTGGGACCAGTTCTCTCAGCTCTTCATAGAGAAGTTTCTACCTATCACATTGAGAGAGGAGCGTCGCCGTCAGTTTGAGCGTCTCCAGCAGGGCAGTATGACTGTTACTCAGTATGAGACCCATTTTGTGGATTTGGCCCGTCATGCTATTCTTCTGCTTCCCACCGAGAGAGAGAGAGAGAGAGGGTGATGAGGTTTATTGATGGACTTGCTCAGCCTATCATATTGCAGATGGCTAAGGAGACTGGGAGTGAGATTTATTTTCAGGCGGCTGCTAATGTCGCCAGACGAGTTGAGATGGTTCTTACTCAGGGAGGTCAGCGGTCTAACAAGAGACCTCGTTATTCTGGTGAGTTAAGTAGTGCCTCATCTAGAGGCAGGGGTACTTTTGGTAGAGGCCATCCTCCCAGGCCATTTCATTCAGCACTCCAGGCATCCCACGGTGCCTCAGGGGGTCGTGGTCCTCATATGCCTTATTCCGACCAGCTAGCTTACAGTGCACCACCAGCTCCTATTAGTGCACCTCCACTCCAAAGTTATCAGGGTGGTTATTCAGGTCAACAGGGTCAGTTTCAGGGTCAGCAGTCACAGCAACCGAGGTTATGTTAAACTTGTGGTGATCCGAGGAACATTGCTAGATTTTGCCCTCGGGCAACGGGCAACTCATAGCATCAAGGTTCTTGTGCCATAGTTCCGGCACCAATTGATGCACCACCTGCTCAGCCAGCCAAAGGCAGGGGTCAGGCAGCCAGAGGTAGAGGCCAGACTATTAGAGGTGGAGGTCAGGCCGTTAGAGGTGGAGACTAGCTAGCTCTAGGTCTTCCTAGGGACGTAGTTCAGGATGGTGGGGCCCCGCCCCGGTGTTATGCTTTCCCAACCAGGCCTGAGGCTGAGTCATCTGACAATGTTATCACAGGTACTCCTATGTGTCATCCTATTTTGCTTTATATTTGGTTGTGCCCCGTGATTCTTTGAGTGCTCCTGTGTCTATGTCCACACCAGTGGGAGATGCTATTGTTGTAGATCGTGTTTATCGTTCGTGTGTGGTCACCATTGGGAGTCTTGAGACTTGTGTAGACCTTCTACTTCTCGATATGGTTGATTTCGATGTCATCTTGGGTATGAATTGGCTGTCACCTTATCATGCTATATTAGATTGTCACGCCAAGATGGTGACCTTAGCCTTGCACGGGTTGCCTCGAGTGGAAAGGGACTCTTGGTCATTCTACCAGCAGGGTTATCTCTTATGTGAAGGCTCGACATATGGTCGAGAAGGGGTGTTTAGCTTATTTGGCTTATGTCCGCGATTCTAGTGCGGAGGTTTCTTCCATGGATTTAGTGCCAGTTGTTTGTGAGTTTCCAGAGGTGTTTCCTACAGACCTGCTGGGGATGCCACCCGACAGGGACATTGATTTCTGCATTGATTTGGCTCCAGGCACTCAGCCCATTTCCATTTCTCCATACCGTATGGCCCCCCAGATTTGAAAGAATTGAAGGAACAATTACAAGATTTGCTTGATAAGGGCTTTATTAGACCTAGTGTCTCGCCTTGGGGTGCACCTGTGTTGTTTGTGAAAAAGAAAGATGGATCGATGAGGATGTGTATATATTTTCGGCAGTTGAACAAAGTCACCATCAAGAACAAGTACCCATTTACGAGGATTGATGATTTATTTGATCACCTTCAGGGTGCCCAGGTATTTTCGAAGATTGATTTGAGATCTGACTACCATCAGTTGAGGATTAGGGCATCTGATGTCCCTAAGACAGCTTTTCGGACTCGGTATGGGCATTATGAGTTTCTAGTGATGTCACTTGGGTTGACAAATGCCCCATCAGCATTTATAGATTTGATGAACCGGGTGTTCAAGCCCTACTTGGATTCCTTTGTGATTGTGTTTATTGATGATATCTTGGTCTACTCCCAGGGTCGAGAGGAGCATGAGCAGCACTTTCGGATCGTGCTACGGACTTTGAGAGATAGCCAATTATATGCTAAGTTCTCAAAATGCGAGTTTTGGTTGAGTTCAGTTGCTTTCTTGGGTCACGTTGTATCAGCCAAGGGAATTCAGATGGATCCTAAGAAGATTGAGGCAGTTCAGAACTGGCCTAGATCCACATCAGCTACAGAGATCTGTAGTTTCTTGGGATTGGCGGGTTATTACTGTCGATTTGTGGAGGGGTTTTCATCCATAGTAGCCCCGTTGACCAGGTTGACCCAGAAGGGTACCCCGTTCAGGTGGTCAGACGAGTGTGAGGCGAGCTTCCAGAAGCTCAAGACAGCTTTGACTTCGACATCGGTATTGGTGTTACCCATAGGTTCAGGATCTTATACAGTATATTGTGACGCATCTTGTATTGGTATGGGTGCAGTATTGATGCAGGGTGGCAAGGTTATTGCATATGATTATCGGCAGCTAAAGGTTAACGAGAAGAATTACCCTGTTCATGATCTAGAGCTAGCAGCCATTGTTCACGTGCTGAAGATCTGGAGGTACTATCTTTACGGCATGCCATGTGAGGTATTCACGGATTATCAGAGCTTGCAATATTTGTTCAAGTGGAAGGAACTCAATTTGAGGCAAATGAGGTGGTTGGAGCTATTGAAAGACTATGATATCACCATATTGTATCATCCCAGAAAGGCCAATGTGGTGGTCGATGCTTTGAGTAGAAAGTCAGCTAGTATGGGTAGCCTTGCTTATATTCCAGTTGGTGAGAGACTGCTTGCATTGGATGTTCAGCCCCTGGACAACCAGTTCATGAGGTTGGATGTTTCCGAGCCCAGCCGTGTTCTAGCTTGTACTTGCTCGGTCTTCTTTGTTTAAGCTCATCAGAGATCGGTAGGATGATGATCCTCATTTACTTGTCCTTAGAGACATAGTGTGGCATGGTGGTGCCAAGCAGGTTACTGTTGGAGATGACAGATTTTGAGGATGCAGGGTCGTATTTATGTGCCTAATGTGGATAGACTTCGTGAGTTAAATATTGAGGAGGCCCACAGTTCCTAATATTCTATTCATCCGGGCGCCGCCAAGATGTATCAGGACTTACGACAGCATTATTGGTGGAGGCGAATGAAGAAAGACATAGTTGCATATGTAGCTCGGTGTCTAAATTGTCATCACGTAAAGTACGAGCATTAGAGACCTGGTGGTTTGATTAAGAAGATAGAGATTCTTGAGTGGAAGTGGGAGCGTATCACTATGGATTTTGTTGTTGGACTCCCACGGACTCAGAGGAAGTTCGATGCAGTTTGGGTTATTGTGGACAGGCTGACTAAGTCAGCGCATTTCATTCCTGTGGCAGTTACCTATTCCTCGGAGCGGTTGGCAGAGATTTACATTCGTGAGATCGTCCGTCTTCACGGTGTGCCCGTGTCTATCATTTCTGATTGAGGTACACAGTTTACCTCGCACTTTTGGAGGGCAGTATAGCGTGATTTGGGCACGCGGGTTGAGTTGAGCACAACATTCTATCCTCAGACGGACGGGGAGTCCGAGCGCACTATTCAGATCTTGGAGGATATGCTCTGCGCATGTGTTATAGACTTCGGAGGATCGTGGGATCAGTTCTTGCCCCTTGCAGAGTTCGCCTACAACAACAGCTACTAGTCGAGCATTCAGATGGCTCCCTATGAGGCATTATATGGTAGGCGGTGTCGATCGCTAGTTGGGTGGTTCGAGTCAGGAGAGGCTCGGTTATTGGGCACAGAATTAGTACAGGATGCCTTGGATAAGGTCAAGATTATTCAGGATCAACTTCACACAGCTCAGTCCAGGCAGAAGAGTTATGCCAACCGTAGAGTTTGTGATGTTGCATTCATGGTCGGGGAGAGAGTTTTGCTTCGGGTATCACCCTTGAAGGGTGTAATGAGGTTCGGAAAGAAGGGCAAGTTGAGCCCTAGGTATATCGGACATTTTGAGATTCTAGAGAGAGTGGGAGAGATGGCTTATAGGCTTGCGTTGCCACCTAGTTTAGCAGCTGTTCATCCGGTATTCCATGTGTCCATGCTTCGAAAGTATCATGACGATCCGTCCCATGTGTTAGATTTCAGCTCTGTCCAGTTGGACAAGGATTTGACTTACGAAGAGGAGCCGGTCGCTATTTTAGCTCGACAAGTTCGCCAGTTGAGATCAAAGAGTTACCCTTCAGTTCGAGTACAGTGGAGATGTCAGCCTGTTGAGGCAGCTACTTGGGAGTCCAAGTCCGATATGTGGAGTAGATATTCCCACCTTTTCACCAGCCCAGGTACTTTTCTATGTTCGTTCGAGGATGAACGGTTATTTTAGAGGTGGAGAATGTGATGACCCAAAAGGTCATCTTATGTTTTAGAACTCGAATCTGTGCTCTTAAGCCTTTAAAATCTCATTTTCACCCTCTTCAATTTGCGTGCGCAGTCCGGGCACGTTTTCGGAAAGCTTTTATGTTGAAAATAAGAATTTATTCCTTAAAAGTTGATTTTAGTTGACTTCGGTCAATTTTTTTGGTAAACGGGCCCGGATCCGTATTTTGACGATCTCGGTTGGTCCGTATGGAATTATGGGACCTGGGCGTATGCCCGGAATCAAATTCGGAGGTCCCCAGCTCGAGTTACGAATTTTTGATAAAAGTTAAAAGTCTAAAAATTAATTATTTTTAAAAAATGGTTGATGTTGGGCATTGTTAGTACCGGGTCCGTATTTTGATTCTGGAGCTCGGTACATGTTCATTATGATATTTAAGACTTGTTTGTGAAATTTGGTGAGAAACAGAGTTGATTTGACGTGATTCGGACATCCGGTTGTGAAGATAGAAATTTTAAAATGTTCTTGAGAATTTCATTTGATTTGGTGCTAAATTCATAGTTCTAAGTGTTATTTTGGCGATTTGATCACATGAGCAAGTTTGTATGATATTTTTAGACTTGTGTGCATGTTTGGTTTGGAGACCCGGCGGCTCGGGCGAGTTTCGGATAGGCCACGGTATGTTTGGACTTTGAAAAATCTGGTTTTCTGCAGATTCTGGTGCCTTCTGGTTTCCTTCTTTGCGTTCGCGAAGGCACTCTCACGAACGCGAAGTAGAAACTGGGATAGCTGATTTTTGCTCCTCGCAAACACGAAGGCCTGGTCGCGAACGCGAAGGCCGTGTCGCGAATGCGAAGTGATGGGGGATTTACCCTTCGCGAACGCAACTGGCTCAACGCGAACGCGAAGCATATGGGACTGGGGGAGGGTTGGTCATTCCTTCATCGCGAACGTGAGCAACGTCTCGCAAACGCGAAGCCAGGGAGGGGTAGCCTATGTGAAGGTGAACACGGTTTCGCAAACGTGAAGGCTTGGAAGCCAATGCTCTTCGCGAACGCGACAGTGGCCTCGCGAATGCGATGCACACTGTCGCCCAACACTTTAGCCAAAATATTCATTTTCGCAAAAACCAAATGGTGAGAGGCGATTTTCAAGAGTCATTTTCTTCCCCAAAGTGTTGGTAAGTGATTCTAAACCATTTTCTTTCAATTACCCATTACATTTCATGAATTATCAACCTAAAATCTAGAGTTTTCATGGTAGAATTAGGGGTTAGGGTAGAAACTAGGGATTTCGGAAATTTGGAAATTTAGACCTCAATTTGAGGTCGGATTCCAAAACCATTTATATATTCGGGCTCGGGGGTGAATGGGTAAATGAATTTGGTACAAACCTCGGGTTTTGACCAAGCGGGCCCGGGGTCAATTTTTGACTTTTTGGCGGAAAATTTGGGAAATTTAATTTATGCAATATAATTGATTCCTTTAGCAATATTTGATATTATTTAGTTATTTTTGAATAGATACGAGTGGTTTGGAGGTGAATTCTAGAGGAAAAGCTATGATTGAGAATTAAGTGGCCTTCAGAACTAGGTAAGTGTTGTGTCTAACTTTGACTTGAGGGAATTAGGAACCTCAGATTATTTGCTATGTGAAATTCATGTGAGCAACGTATATGTGAGGTGACGAGTACTTATGCGCCGCCAATTTACCTATTTCCCATGTTTTCTCCCATTTTTCTTACACTGTCTCTTCCTATGCCTAATTGCTACATGTTTATACCGGTGTTGTTAAATTGATCGTTCTTATCATGTTTACGGATTTTCTGGTGATAATTGAGAATTTATTTCAAAGTTGAGATTTATATTGTGGAACCAAATGTTTAAGTAAGGCTTGTACTTGTTATTCTATCTCCCTGTTGTTATTTATGCATTGCATTATGGTACGGGAGAGTGTTAATGGATGAAGGGTGATGTCGTGCCATATTGTGAGTGTTAATGTACGAAGGGTGATGTCGTGCCATATTGTGAATGTTAATGCACGAAGGGTGATGCCGTGCCATATTGTGAGTGTTAATGCACGAAGGGTGATACCGTGCCATATTATGAGAGTTAATGCATGGAGGTTGATGCCATGTTGTTTCTATTGATTTATGGTGAGATTGAGAGTAAAAGCACGAAGGGTGATGCCGTGAATTTTTCCTTTACTGTATTCGTGTTCCTGTTGATTCATAATATATTGGTTGTTCAGTTATCATTCTGTTGTAGTTCTTTATCTCGTATTTCCCCCAACATGTTTCCCCCTCCCGATATATCCTGTCTAATTCTTCATTACTGTTATTTGTATATACATTGTTAAACTGTACAGGTTGATTTGTAGGTGCCTTGCCTTAGCCTCGTCACTACTTCGTCGAGGTTAGGCTTGACACTTACCAGTATATGGGGTCGGTTGTACTGATACTGCACTCTGCACTTTCTGTGCAGATTTTGGTACCGGCTCGGGTTGATCGAGATTTTGCTATTGGACCGTTATCCGGAGACTCAAGGTAGATCTGTCGGCGTTCACAGATCTTGAAGTCCCCATCTATCTTTTTTGTTTTACTATTTCTTTCATTCAGACAATTGTATTTCTATCAGACTATTACTTGTAGTGAATTCTAGAATGCTCGTGAATTGTGACTCTAGATCCGGGTGGTAGTAATTAATGAAGTTTTTATATTATTCCGCACTCATTATATTTTGCCTTAGTTAATTTACTGTTATTTACTGAATGGGATAAGAATTAGTCTAATGAATTCTCTAACGTTGGCTTGCCTAGCAAGTGAAATGTCAGGCGCCATCACGGTCTCGATGGTGGAAATTCCGGGTCGTGATAGTGTCTTTCGGCTATGAGGATGATGCCTTTGGACTATGACGCCTTTGGACAAAGATGGCAATGTTTCAACCCATGAGATGCAAAGATATGATGCTAGGTCATATGTAAAGCGAAACAGAGCTTAGGCAATGCTTAGCCGCAGACGAATAGAAGACAGTGCTAGGTCTTGAATAGCATAATGGAGATAGTATTTAATCTTGAGGAAAAGGCAGTGCTTAGCCGTATGCAAGAAGGGGAGGCAGGGCTTAGCCTCATGCAAAATAGGAGACAATGCTTAGTCTCATGCGAAGAAGGCAATGTTTAGCCTTATGCAGTTAAGGAGGCATGGCTTAGCCTCGTGCAAATAGGAGACAATGCTTAGTCTCATGCAAAGAAAGGCAGTGCTTAGCCTTATGCAGTTAAGGAGGCAATGCTTAGCCTCATGCAAATAGGAGACAATGCTTAGTCTCATGCAAAGAAAGGCAATGCTTAGCCTTATATAGTTAATGAGGAAGGGCTTAGCCTCATGCAAAATAGGAGACAATGCTTAGTCTCATGCGAAGAAGGCAATGTTTAGCCTTATACAGTTAAGGAGGCAATGCTTAGCCTCATGTAAAATAGGTGACAATGCTTAGTCTCGATGTAAGGAAAGGCAGTGCTTAGGCTTATGCAGTTAAGGAGGCAATTCTTAGCCTCATGCAAAATAGGAGACAATGCTTAGTCTCATGCAAAGAAAGGCAATGCTTAGCCTTATGCAAAGAATAGGAGGCAAGTGGAAAAGTATTTCTTAGCTGAAGATATTTGTGCTAGATAATCTGAAGGTAGTGTCTTGATGTATCTGCAAGTATCGTTATCTTATTGTACCTACATTCAAAGAAAAATTATGAGTTCTGTGGGGGAAGGTTGGTTTGCATTTTTGCCTTCTGCCTTGCATGTGCTCCTGTCTTTAGTACCTGTTTGAGTTACCCTAGGTAGCATCTGGCTGCCATAAAAATAAAGTTTTCGAAAAATATGAATGCATTTGATACATATAGTTGTTTTTATATATAGTAGTATGCGATATCAAGTAAGTTAGATAAACCCATGACTGTGGCATATTTTAGAGACATTGCGACCTCCTTGCTTTAGAATTTTGAGGGTCCTCCTCAAAATTCTGCCCCAGTTTGAAAGCAATTCTTTGATTGTTCTACGTATGACGAAGTTAGCTAGACTTGCTTCAGAACTCCTCAAAATTCTGCCCCAGTTTCTGACCATGGAAAAATGAAGATCTTATTGAGATGTGACCGAACCCACAGGGCTGCCTACGTATCCCCTCTTAAACGGGAATTAGGTCAAGCATAGTTCAGTTACATCGAATGAATAAATGTAAATAATCTAAACATAGTATCTCTTGACTGCGTCTGAGTTGATAGGTTTTGGCCAAATTTCTCAGTCCATTTCTGCAAGTATGAGTGTTCCTCCTGTTAGTACTCTGTGAACCATGTAGGGCCCTTGCTAATTGGGTGAAAATTTCCCTTTGTCTTCATCTTGATGCGGGAAGATCCGCTTTAGCACCAACTGTACTGGTGTGAATTGTCTGGGCCTGACCCTTTTATTGAAAGCTCTGGACATTCTGTTCTGGTAAAGTTGACCGTGACATACTGCGTTCATTCTTTTTCCATCAATGAGAGCTAGTTGTTCATAATGACTTCGTATCCATTCTGCATTAGTGAGTTCAGCCTCTTGTATGATTCTTAAAGCAGGAATTTCTACTTCGGTGGGAATGACGACTTCAGTACCATAGACCAGCAAATAAGGAGTTGCCCCAGTTGATGTGCGAACCGTGGTGCGATATCCAAGTAGGGAAAATGGTAACTTCTCGTGCCATTATTTGTGGTTATCTATCATCTTCCTTAGTATCTTCTTGATGTTCTTATTGGCAGCTTCCACAGCTCCATTCATTTGTGGCATGTAAGCTGTGGAATTATTATACTTGATCTTGAAGGTTTCACACATGGATCTCATCAAATCACTGTTAAGGTTGGCGGCTTTGTCGGTGATGATTGACTCCAGTATCCCGAATCGACAGACAATACGATCCCTAACAAAATATGCTACGACCTTCTTAGTTACAACAATGTAAGATGCGGCTTCAACCCATTTTGTGTAATAGTCTATGGCAACTAGAATAAACATGTGCCCATTTGAAGCAGCGGGTTCGACTGGACCGATGACATCCATCCCCCAAATGGAGAAAGGCCAAGGTGCACTTGTTGCATTGAGTTTATTGGGTGGCACTCGTATCATATCAACATGTACTTGGCATTGATGACACTTTTGGACATACCTGATGCAGTCTGTTTCCATAGTCATCCAAAAATACCCTGCTCTTAAAAGCCATTCATGTGTGGTCCGCAGATTCTGGCATGTATTTCTTCGAGCAATTTGGATGCTTCCTTGGCGTCGACACACCATAATAACCCCAGATCTGGAGTCCTTCTGTATAGAATCCCTCCGCTTTGGAAGAAGTGGTTAGATAATCTTCGGAGTATACGTTTATTAGTATGATTTGCATGCTCCGGGTATTCTCCTTTTGCCAAATATTCTTTGATGTCATGGAACCATGGATTTCCATCAATTTCTTCTTCAACGTGAGCACAATAAGCTGGCTGGTTATGAATCCCTACCGAGATAGGGTCGATGGAATTCTTGTCTGGGTGTTGTATTATGGAAGATAGAGTGGCCAATGCATCTTCGAACTTATTCTGGACTCTCGGAACTTGTTTGAACTCTATCCTTGTGAATCTCTTCTTCAAATCTTGTACATAGTACAAATACGGTAGTATTTTGGTATTCTTTGTAGCCCATTCTCCTAGAACCTGATGTACCAAAAGGTCCAAGTCACCAATTACCAGCAATTCTTGAACGTTCATGTCAATGGCAAACTTGAGTCCCAAGATTCAAGCCTCATATTCTGCCATATTGTTGGTACATGGAAACCTGAGCTTTGCGGATACTGGATAGTGTTGACCTGTCTCTGATACTAAAACTGCTCCAATACCCACTTCTTTGAAATTTGTAGCTCTATCGAAGAACATTCTCCAACTATCATAGGTTTCGGTGATATCTTCCCCTACGAATGATACCTCTTCGTCGGGAAAATACGTTTTCAGTGGTTCGTACTCTCTGTCTACAAGATTTTCTGCCAAATGACCCGCCAACGCTTGCCCCTTGATAGCCTTATGAGTTACATAGATGATGTCAAACTCACTTAGTAATATCTGCCATTTTTCTAACTTCCTCGTGGGCATGGGTTTATGGAAGATGTATTTTAACGGATCCATCCTTGATATGAGATATGTGGTGTAGGCACAGAAGTAGTGCCTCAATGTTTGAGCTATCCATGTCAAAGCGCAGCAGGTGCGTTCCAACAAAGAATATCGTGCTTCGTAGGTTGTGAACTTCTTGCTCAGATAGTATATGGCATGTTCCTTTCTTCCCATCTTGTCGTGTTGTCCCAAGACACAGCCGAAAGCCCCATCTAGTACAGATAAATAGAGTAGTAGAGGTCTCCCAGGTTCCGGTGGGACCAGAACAGGTGGTTTGGATAAATATTCCTTGATCTTGTCAAAGTTTTTCTGGCATTCTTCAGTCCAACTTGTTGCAGCGTCTTTCTTCAACATTTTGAAAATCGGTTCATAGATCACAGTTGATTGTGCTATAAAATGGTTGATGTAATTGAGACACCCTAAGAAACTCATCACATCTTTCTTGTTCTTCGGAGGTGGCAAATCTTGGATAGCCTTGACCTTTAACGGGTCTAGCTCAATTCTTCGGCGGCTGACGATGAACCCTAACGACTTTCCAGCAGGGACTCCGAAGGCATATTTTGCGGGATTTAGTTTTAGGTTGTACCTTCAAAGTCGATCAAAGAATTTCCTCAAATCTTCTATATGAACTTTGCTTCTCTTGGATTTGATGATGACGTCATCCACGTACACCTCTATATCTTTATGTATCATGTTGTGGAAAATGGTTGTCATGGCCCTCATATAGGTGGCTCCAGCATTCTTTAGGCCAAACGACATCATTTTGTAACAATATACTCCCCATAGTGTAATAAAGGCTGTCTTTTCAGCATCCTCTTCATCCATCCAGATCTGATGATATCCCGCAAAGCAATCCACAAAGGATTGAAGTTCATGCTTAGCACAGTTGTCAATCAGTATGTGTATATTGGGCAAAGGGAAATCATCTTTGGGACTTGCTCTGTTTAAATCCTGATAGTCGACACACACTCTGACCTACCCATCTTTCTTTGGAACGGACACAATGTTGGCCAACATGTCGGATATTCAACCACTCTGAGAACCTTGGCTTTGATCTGCTTGGTGACTTCCTCCTTTATTTTCAGACACATATCTGGTTTGAACTTTCTGAGCTTCTGCTTTACTAGCAGACACATAGGGTTGGTAGGTAGTTTATGAGCCACTATGGACGTGCTCAAACCGGTCATATCATCATAGGACCATGCAAACATATCCTCATACTCCTTCAAGAACCGGATGTATTCTTCTTTTTTTGACGGCGATAGGTGAATGCTTACACAAGTTTCCTTGACTATTTCGGAGTCTCCCAAATTAACGGTTCAGTCTCATCCAAATTGGACTTAGGCTTGTTTTAAAAATTTTCCACTTCTCTGACAATTTCCTCGGGTATTATTTCCTCTTCCAGATCCTCTTAATCACTATCCTTATGTTGCGTTGTCTCGTTACATATCACAGTCGTAGGTTCATCAGAATAAGTAATAATAATGTTGTAGAGAGAAAATGTAAAGGATAATAATAAATACTAAAACAACAATCCATTGATAAATATTTAAAAATGTCAAACATATGCAGTTCAATGATTCGAGCAATTATTTCAAAACAAAAACGTTAAAAAAACAAAATACCAAAAATGTCTTAAATGCCCATAAAATTGCTTTTAAAAATAAATGATGCTAATTGCCAGGCTACCTAGAAACTCAACGGGCCCTTCATGGCACAACAGTCCAATCCTTGAGAACAACTCCCTTCTCTATTGTCTGAATAATAAGGTCTTCCTTCTCAACTATCACACTGCAGTCCATGTCTTTGTCATCCAGAAATAGCTTCCTTATGCCAGCTAGAGCTTCATCTTCTTCAGACCCCTACATCATGTCCGCTTGATGAAACAACTGGCTCAAATGTGGTACTGGCTGCTCTAGAGGGTAATAAGGACCACGCCATGGTGGCGACCAATTCTGATACTCGTGCCAGGTGTATTCATACCCAAGCCCAAAAGTGTGCCGTGACGCTTTAGCTGTATTGGTTTGGAGATCCCCTGGAGATTCTTACCGAGACCCTTGCCAGGTTCATACCCTGTCCATGCCAATATGCCTTCTATCTTACTGTTCCACCATTTGTCTTTTTCAATTGCGTTGATGCGCTCGATGCGATGGTATGTTTCTCCACCCAACTTCCTTCTATTCTCGATGACCGAAACACTTTGATTGGTGTAAATGGGATTACTTCCATCCCTATAGATGATCACTTCCTGATGGTTCCACTCAAACTTCACGGCCTGATGTAGAGTAGAAGCCACAGTCCCGGCGGCATGTATCCACGGTCGCCCCAACAACAGATTGTATGTAGCAGATATATCCAATACTTGAAACTCAACATCAAACCATGTCGGGCCTATCTGTAGGCTGAGGTTTGTCTCCCCAATTGTGGCCCTTTGAGACCCATCAAATGCTTTCACATTCATACTCTTTGCTCGTATCTCGTGCAGACCTTTACCCAACCTTTTCAAAGTAGTTAGTGGACAGATGTTGAGACTCGAACCCCTATCTATCAGGACATTGGCAATGAATTTATCCTCAAACTGCACTGTGATATGTAGTGCCCTGTTGTGACTTAGTCCTTCCGATGGCAGCTCGTCTTTATGAAAAGTGATCTTGTGGCTTTCTAACACTTGCCCTACCATATTGGACATCTCTCCACTGGTGATGTTATTTGGTACATAAGCTTTATTCAACACCTTCATCGAGGCATTCTTATGTGCCTCTGAGTTTTGCAGCAGTGATAAAATGGATATTTGAGCAGGGGTTTTGTTCAGATGATCAACCACAGAATATTCTCTCGCCTACACCTTTCTCCAAAGATCATCTGGGCCAGTCTCAAAGACAGGCGGCTTCTTTTCTTGTTCCTCCTAAATGCTCGGGTGTATAAACCTTACCAGTTCTGGTCATGCCTTGCGCTGCACCTGTTTCTTCCATTTTTGCCTTTCCTTTCCTTCTTGCTTCCGCAACATAATCCCAAGGTATAACATTAGACTTAAAAGATGATGTGGGTGACACCATCATAGGTGAAGAGTGTTGTTACCTCAACCTCAAATGGAGTTGATGCGACTACCTCAACTTCAATCGGTGGCTGAGTTTGTACCACGATAGGTGTGAGAGTGACTGGAGTTGTTTCAAGGTTATCCCTTTCTCGAATGAGTACAATTGACCCCTCTGAGTCCCATTCTTCATCGGTCTCTATCACATTTACCCCTTCACCCCTGTGATCCGGGAGAGAATTATTACGTACATTGGGTGCAACCTCCTTTGCATGTATGACTTTGGTGTCAATTAATGCCTGAATCTTATCCTTCAAAGTACGACACTCATCAATAGTATGACCCTTCATGCCTGAGTGATAGAAACATGTCTTATTTGGATTAATCCACTGGGAGGAGTTTTCCATAGCAACCGCGGGAATGCGAGTGACATAACCGGCAACCTTCAGTCTCTCGTATAGTTGGTCTATGGGTTCAGCAATTGGGGTGTATTGTCTAGGTGGTCTGCGGTCAAAATTCGGTCTAGGTTTTTGGTAGTTTTCGTAGGCTGGTGGTGAGTGGTAGTATGCTGGTTTGGTGTAATAAGTATGGTAAGTGGCAGCGGGTTATTGGTATCTGGGAGGTGAAGGATGATATGTGGGTGGGGGTGTTTGGTATGTAAGGGGAGACTTTGGACCTTGGGCTACCATCACCGCACCTACTTCTTTCTTCTTGGAGATACCTCCTGACTGTAAGGCTTTATTTGTGGCTTGGAGTGCTTCAGAATTTGTCACCATTCCGCTTTTGATCCCTTCTTCTATTCTTTCTCCCAATTTGATGATGTCAGAAAATTTATGGTTTTCAATAACCATCAGTCTTTCGTAGTATTGCGGATTCTGAGCTTGGTGAAGAACTTATTCATTTGTTCTTCTTATAGTGCTGGCCTTACTTTTGCAGCTTCAGACCTCCACCGAGTAGCATACTCACGGAAAGTTTCTGTTGGCTTCTTCTTGAAATTCTGAATGTAGAAAATGTCTGTGCGTTTTCTGTGTTAAACTTGAACCTATCCATGAAATATGATGCCATGCTCACCCAATTAACCCATTTCTTTGGGTTTTGACTGATGTACCAAGACAGGGCGTCTCCGGTGAGGCTCCTCACGAACAGCTTCATGCGGATGCTTTCATCTTTGCCAACTCCCACAAGCTTGTCACAATACATTCTCAAGTGCACCTTCGGATCACCAGTCCCATCGAACATTTCAAACTTAGAAGGTTTGTAACCTTCTGGAAGTTCTACATCTGGTTGAATACACAAATCTTCATAATTCAAACCCTCAATGCATTTGCCTCCTTCGAGACTTTGAACTATGCTAGTAAGTTTCTTGAGTTCTTCCGCCATGTTCTTGATGAGCAGGTCCTTCTCGACGGATTCAGGTATGTATAGGGTCAGCGGTGGGGTGTGGCATAAAGTTTCCACATAAATGGGATTGCTTTGGTGGACTCCAGGAATCTGGGCGTAATGGTGGTCATTGGTTGAGTTTTGCGGGTCAGGAGTAGGCTGTGGTGCATTCTGAGGGGTGTGGTATGTGGTTGTTTGTGGGTATTGAGTTGGTTGGTGATGGTGTTGTTGAGGAGTAGGTCCCGGTGGAGGGTTGTGGTTCTGAGGAGGTGTGGCGTATTGATGTGGTACGGGAGGATTTTGCGGATTTTGATTTTATGTGTTTTGGGGAGGTGCCGGGTTTTGGGCGTTAGTGTTTTGTTGGTTAATGTCGGGGACGTTTAGGGCGAGGGAAAGGTTTTCCAAGTTCCGGACCTGCTCAAGTTCCCCTTGTAGCTCCAATATTTTCTGTTCCAGACGTAGGACAAATTCATTATGTGCTGGAGTATTTCGACCGTCCGAAGTTTCAACGTTCTCTGCCTTGTCCTTTCTGATACCACTTAAATCGTCCATCTTTCCTTTCCCTTTGCTTCTGCCTTTAGGATCACTTGGTGGAGGAGGAGGTGGAGGACCTCTGGATCTAGTGTGATATGCGGATGATGCCAGTATGCGCGAACCAACCTTTAGGGAATGGGAATAAACAAAAGAAAAGAAAATCAAAAAGGTAACCAAGCCAGTAAGGGATATTGAAAGAATGCTTGCAATATTGAACATGCTTTGCAAAATCATGTAACAGATTCGCATCCTAATTTGGGGGACCTCGTTGTGCCCGAGGTAGGCCTAAGCGACACATACACTTGGAGAAAATTGATGCCAATAATTGTTTCATTTCATTAATGCGAAAATGAATCAGATCCTTACTAAAATGACAATAATAAGAAAATTACTAATGTCATTTGCCTTATTACAATCGAAATCTAAAACTAAGCTAGTAAAGAACATCATTTCCTAATCTACATGGCCCCAGAGGGACCTTCTCCATGCTTGGCCTTCTTGGATCTATCAATCAAGTTCCCCAGGTCGCGCATGTCTAATAGTAGGTAAGCCCTTGCTAGATGCCCTCCTTCATTGCCTTCCGTATTCTGACAATCTGAGAGCCTATTCCTTATCTTCCCCTCAAGTTACATTAACCCTTCCTCCAAATATTCCAATCTTTCTGTTGATTTAGTAGCAATTTCTTTCCATTCATTGATTGCTTCCATATCCACTTTGTGCTGTTCCAAATGCCTAGCTTCAGACTCGAAAACCCTCTTGCGCAGCATCCTATACTTGACTTGTGCTTCAGCAGCGTCATCTATAACCCTATTTTTTAGATTAATCCTTGGCTTGACATCTCCCGCTATATCATCTATCAACCATGATGGGTAGAAGTATACATGGCCGGCATGGTACCTGTCTGGCTCGATAGTGTCTTTCTCTACAATGACCTTTTGATTCCACATATGCTGTGCCTCGAACTTGAATAGAATGATGTTCCCTTTAAAGTCTGCTTTGTACTGGACCATGTTGGAAACCCAAGGTATAATCTGCTTTCTTTCCGCTTGCCTCATTACCCTTATAGGAGCATAAGGATAGATTCCTCTTAACCTGATTAGCACTAAATAAGTGGTTTCTCTTGACCTGATGATGAACTCGCTTCTAGGGAACCATTCGAACATCCAATGTACCTTTTCGTCAGTCAAATTGCTGAAGAAATGCACCCGGCTCATAGCACTTCCAGGTTGCGCGAACCTATCTGGGATAAATGTCATTCTCTTTGGATGATGGTAGGCTATGTAGTCATTCAATGGTCGTCGCAGAAGCTCCTGACGATATTCACCTCTCTGGAAATGTTCTAATAACCAAACCTGCAACAACAGGTTACAGCCCTCGAAGTGCCCATACCCCTGCTTGCATCGATCTAAAGCTCAGTACATTTCGGCCAAGATCATGGGGATGATAGTGTAAGTTTGTCCCTCAATTCCTTCCATTAGAGTCCTAGCGACCATGGCTAAGTGAGTGTGGATCTTCCCCCCTTTCATTAGAAATATCAGCAACCCCAAGAAACAGACAATGAATACAAAAACTCGGCGGTGCGTCCAACCCAAAGAAGTAACGGCAAGTTCATCACGGTGAAGGCGATATGACTTGCTATGCCCATAACGTTCATAAAGGAATTCAAATGGTTTGTATGACTCCTTCAAACATAGTAACTCATCATTTTTCTTGAAACCCATCATTTTCAAAAAACCGCGGGGAGTGCGATTTTCTGGTACTAATAAACCCGGACTATCCCATGGCAGCCTAGTGAAGCCTCATATTTCCTCTAAGATAGGAGTAATTTCTACATCACCAAAGTGGAAGACAACTCTTTTCTCATCCCAAAACATATTGGCGGCCTCAATCAATGCGTTATTTGGCCGAATGTCCAATAAGGAAGGTAAATTTCCGAGAACCCTTTTCACATGATTCTTGTCACTAGGTGAGAGGTTTTTCCACCAATAAAGCAGCAAAGGTGGGATGTTTTGAACCATGCTGAACCTGGGGACTTCGTGCCTCATTTTCTGCAAAACAAATAGAGTTAGCTCTTTCCCCCTCTGGGTGTGACTATTTACACATTAATGATCAACATACCATCATGTTTTCTCCAAGTAATGCACATAACATGATGGTGTCCATTGGGATTATGGAAATCCCATCGGGCTTTGGACAAGGCTTATCTTAGTGGATTGTCATGCGGACAACGTTCTAACCCATACTAGGTTTGACATGATGCATGCACAGTTGATATTGGAGCGAGGTTTCTAGAAGGGTCTAGAATGGTACTCTCAGGTGGAAAACTTGAGAGGAAAAGGCACGGAACCATCGACTACACCGCTGATCGACTAGTTTATCGCAAATAAGCCTTTCCAATTTAAAGGGTAATTTTGGAAGAGCGCGGACACTCATCAAGTGCCGCTATGGTATTAGTTGGGCACGAGTGGAATATGATGTGGAGCATGCTTTATACAACAATAATAACACGTTGTCAAGTATTTGCATAATAAATATGTGAAAGCAATAAACACAGTATTAAGATAAAACATAAAGGATGTAAAACGAAAGACAAAAGAAGAAGTTAGTTCGTGGAATATAGGGAATATAATAAAGTAAGCAAGGGAGTAGGGGTGGGAGAGACATGATATAGCTAATAAATAGCAGTTAGAGCAATTAAGGGAAAATAGGGAAAGGGATGTGCATGTTATAACAAATTTAAGCAAATAAAGGTGGAGAAGGGAAGGGATGTGCATATTATAACGGTTTTAAACAAGTAAAGGTGAACGGGAGAGGGATGTGCATGTAATAGAAAATCTAACAAATAAATATGGAAAAGTAATGTGCATTTGATAACAAAGAAAACTAATCCACATAAGCCAAGTTCATTATGGCAAACGCCTAAGAGTAAATCCCCAGCAGAGTCGCCATGCTGTAGCGGCCCCATTTTTCTTGCGAAAAGTGGGCTTCGACACGTGACAACTCCTTTTAGATTGGGAGGTAGAGTGCTAAAGGAGAAGACTCGCCACCTAACAATTTTTAAGGTGCGTTAGGGCACCTATTATGCAGACAAATCTGTTTGACTAGTCAGCGCCACCAAAGATCGGGTAAGGGCTCAAGTTACCTCAAAGAGAAGGTGTTAGGCACTCCTCGAGGTCCACAACTGTGGGTCCCGGCCAAACTTAAGATTATATGGATTACGATTAAGCTAGGTGATCAAATAAAGAAAGGGAATTCAGAAGTCAAAGAACTTTATTACAACATGATTAATACAGATCTTAGTGCGAATATAGGGATACAACTATTTAGATCTAATAACAACATATAAAGAAGAGGGGGGTCCTAAGTTTTTTAGCCTAAAGGATCACCCCGTGCAACATAAATAATACTTCGTAACTCCCTCAAGATGGGGTGTTACTCATATTATCCAACGGGCACAGGCTATCATCTCATGCTACCGGATTACTATGTTAAAGTTGTTACTTAAAAGCGTTCTAATTCAATTATAGGTCGTACCCTGTGCGTGCACTACCCGTCCCATACCTATGGTCCAGGAGGTAGTGGACCTTTACTTTGGATGGTTCTAAACCTCACTTAGGCTGCTCAGAAATGTCAAAACTAGGCGACATACAAAAACACATTGGACTTCAAGTATGGCAGTCATGGCTCAAGTTTGCCTCCACACTTAAGCAACAAATGCACGCAAGACAAATTGTATGTTAAGCAGTTCAGAATTAAGAACTTAAATCTCTATAGACATGATTTCTATGTGACAAGGCGTTAAGGCATGCAAGAATTTTCAGAAACCAAGCGTTGCCCATAGACAGGACTGTACAGTTGTCGCATATTGATTGTTGAAATTGCAGATTTCTAGTTATTAATCCTGTAGATGTTGCGTCTAAGTGATTTATGTAGTAAAGATAATGGAATCTATCGGGAGAAACCCAAAATTACTCACGCTTTCTATAGTGGTCTAAGTGAACAATAAACAATGTTGAGAGGGGGCATCATTAACAGTTATTAAGGCAAATTGTTGTATCCTATAAGCAGGATCTTTAACGATTAGCACTTGGAACTGATTTTATTGTTATACTTTAACCTATAGGCATGGTTTCTAGTGAAAAGTGCGATACAGTAGCAAATGAAATGATTAAAATCCTATAGGCATGATCTCTAGTATATATGCTGCAGCAATGCAAATTGAAGGAAAGTTCAACGATATTTATTTCCTATGGGCATGTTTTCTAATAACATGTAGCAACAAGGATAATTGAAGCATTTGAGCTCATGCTTTGCTAGTAGACAAGTAGTGTGAGTGTGTGCTTCTCCTAATGGCATGACTTCTATAGTGTACATAGAGAGTGAACGACACATATATCAAACACATTATTAAGTCCTATAGGCATGTTATCTACCCATCGCATATAAATATTAAAATCTACCACATTCCCTTTTACTAACAACCCCAGTTGATTATACAAAGATTATTACAGGTCCTATGATGAGTAAAAGTAAAAATGTTACATAACTGTGATAAGAGGCCCACAACAGGCCTAATAAATTCCCAGCATTGCCTGGGCCTTCAATAGATCTTACACAGCATACCCAGGCCTTCAACAAAGAGCCACATTCAATACACAACTCGGGGATCCATAGAGGAGTCCAAAACCAGTTTACTCAACCATGGCACCAAGTGTTGCACCATTTAAATCAGCCAATTCAAGTACACAACACATTAACAGGGGAAGTAGAGTGAATAGGAACAGTTTGAGATTGAGGGAGTGACTAAGGACCAAGCCCTAGTGTGTTAGAGTTCACAAGGGTCTCAATTGGACCCCGAGCAGTGCTCACACTAGGGAGGACAATAATAGAACCTAGGTAGCCTTAGCTTTCAGCCGGCTAAGAATGAAGAGTTCAGAATAGCATAAGTTGCCAGTGAGGAAAATGGACAGAAGTTAGGAGATACATTCATATCCTAAAGTAGACATAGCCAAATTGATCATATAGAGTAATTAATCAAATATGCCAGTAGGTTCAGCAGGACAGCAAAGCATCACATAGATAGCCTCATATCGAAAGAAATTGGGGAAGAAACAAATTTGCAAGATATACATAGATTATCATTCATGACATTAAACCAATTGAGACCTAAGAGGTTCGGATTAAGCAAAGCATGCATCTTAGGTTCATGCTAATAAGTATTTAGACATTGTGATAAACACTGGAATAGATAGGGTATCAAATGAACAAAAGACATACTGGAAACATATTAGCATGGAAGCAAGATCATAGTCGATAGAAAATGGTTTTAATACAAATTGCAACACATTGTACATGCAAGACATACATTGCAGAGATTCAGGACAGTGTGTGATAGCAAATACATGTAGGTATTCTGGGATTAATATAATATACTAACCTACTAGAGAAGATCTAAGTTATGTCATAAAGAAAAATAGTTCAAACATAGTAGAGAGATCAAGTTGAGATGACTGTCAAGATCTTAGTCAATCACTAATGGGGTAGGGGGATCATGCTGAGTGACAAAAGATCAAGTGACCATGTCACAATTACCACAGGAAGTTCTAACACAAGTATGAAGCATTCATTTAGAGATTAAGGACAAAGCGAGTAAGCATGTATTAGGGAACATCCAGACACCTATACACTTAAGAGGATCAGATTATCCAAGTTGGACTTAGGCATACTCAGAACTAGTAGCATTAGGAAGAAGTTAGATGCTAAAAGACTTAGAACAAAGTAGAATTAACAAAATCGTGCACAAAAGTAATCCAGAAAAAACATATTAAGCCAGGAATTTCAGAGGCGAGAACACATGCAAATCAAAGGCACATAGGGATGAAATTGCAAGAGTCAAGTAGCTTACCAGTTAACGGACAACAATAAAGAACAAAAGATCCACAAGAACCCAGAAACCTCGATGCGTCAAAGTTCCCAAGAGCTTTGATGAACTCAGGACAATGCTCGCACCAAGAACATGTAACAAAATGCTAATGGCCTTGGTTTTCAGCCGGCCAGTACAGAATACCAAGCAAGAGAGTAGCAAAAAATCCATATTTTAGTAAGAATCAAATCTTTTTCGTCCCCCCTCAGAAGGGAAAATGAAGGGGTTTATATAGCAGTCAAAAATCGAGCAAACACATAAGGAAACAGAGTAAATTAAGCAACAAATAAGGAAAGAAAACATGCAAATCAATTTGAAATCGATTTAAGAGAGAAATCCGGTAAACCCTAGTTTTTAGGGAAAGTGTAAATCAACAGAAATTCAAACGAAATCGGACTCACACAATATAGTATTGAACGTATGTAGACGCGATATGACCCAGATTCAAATGATTGAAATTGAATGGGCAGAATCGGAGAGATAGTACTTGCCATGTTTAGTGATACCATGGAGGAACAACCAGTAGCGGAAAAGCACAGATATGGCAAGTAAATGAGAGGAGAATTCCATTAGGAGAGGGATTTAGGGGGTGGCGGCGATTTAGGTTCTTTAGAGAAGGGGGAGGGTTCTAGGGCGGCGGGTGAGAGGGAAATGGGGATTAGGGTTTGGGGGTTGGGCAAATAAGAGGGTAGGTTAGTTGTGGGCTGTTGATCTTAGAGATCAACGACCAGGATTTAAAGAGGGATTGGGGCGGGTTAATTAGACAGGTTGGGTTAGAAATGTTGTTTGATTTGGGCTGGGGTTATTGGGCTAAGGTACTGGGCTAATTTAGTCCGAAAAATCACTTAGAAATTGGGCCAGCCTTTTAAACACATGTAATTTAGCAAAAAAATAATTTATAAAAATAATTAGTAAATGAGTGAAATATGTTTTATGCACTAAAATGATTAAGAATAATGATTTAACATTATAAAAAATATAAAATGCTGTTTTTGACACGAAATAGTATAAATAAGGAGCATTTGTATATGAATATAGGTCATTATTGCAAAATTAAATAAATAGCTTAAAAAATGCTAATGTAATTATATGGAATGAAATAAAATGTTTGAAACATATATTATAGGAGAAAAATAATTATTTTAGGTAACTAAGTCATTACAAAATAATTTAAAAGGATAATTACTAGATATTTACATATAATTTAAATACAAGAAAATTAATTTAAAGCTCTAAAAATTATGAAAAATTATAGAAAATGCTTGTATAGGTTTGTAAACTAAATAATGATGCAAAAATGCTATTTTGAAAGTATATATATATATTACAAAATATAAGGGCAAAATTGGGTATCAACATCTCGGCTTAATCCCTTGGGCTTTTACTCAGACTTCAAAGCTCCAAATCACTTGAATTAGCTCCATCACATCTGCATCACTCGAAATCACTCCTACAAGGCATAAAATACAAAATAAGTGCAAAACACTAGCGATTAAAGCTCAAACACAATTAAAGTGCAGTAAATTAGAGTGCAACAAGCGACTAAAACACGAGACTATAGCCTACCATCAACACCCCACACTTAAACCATTGCTCATCCTCGAGCAATCAAACTACACTTTATAAAGACACGACCTTTTTCCACAACTCTCCTAACTCATCATACCAAGAATATTTAAAATAGGCTAAGCACAATAGTGTAACATTCTTGCCTCAAGATTTGACTCAAAAGTACCACGCGTTATTTATAACCCGCTCGCTTACTCTAACACAGAGGTCAACGACATTACCTTCTTTCGTGAATCAAGTGCCCTCCCAACAATAGAGAGTCGTTCCACACAAATAAAAATTAAGAACAATTAGGAACTCAAGATAGAAAGAATTCACTCACTCTCAGAAACAATATTCATATGCCACAAACGATGAACCATAGACTTTCCCGTAGTGTACTACTTAATTAATCGAGCCCATTCGGTCAAGGATCAAGTAGGACTTTAATAGGTTATAATGTAGTCTGCGGGATGGGTAGAATACATTTAGATATAAGAGTGACTCCACTTCCCTAAGCACTTTAATACATACATTTCATTGTTCAAAACCCCACACTTATATCAAACCATAACTCCACTTTTACATCAATATACATTAACTCCCAACTTCTTTAAGCACAATTAACTCAAGATTTACCACTATTATGAATATTTTGCACAATCATACAATATTTTTTTTATTTTTCAATTCAAGTGGCTCTTACTTTTTCAATACAATGCACCTTTCTCCTTATTTCATTAGTTCCACTCAAAAGCCAAACCAACCACCCCACACTTCAACTTTTACAAAGTTCATAACAAATTTAAGTGCTCACGAGAGGTTAAAGGTTCAAATAGATGGTCAATTCAAAATAAATAGGTAAGACTTGTAATGTGGTTGCCAAAGAAACAAGATTATAGGCTCAAAGGGGTTACCTAAGATACATAACAATTAGGTGGGTAAGAGCATATAACTGGTTCAACAAAGAAATGCCTAAATCACTTTCAAGACTGAACAACACTACTATTTCGCTTTGCAAACACACAGGGCAAGTTTTAGACATCAAATGCAATGCACAGAATACACAAAACCTCACACACACATGGCATCTAACTCACTCAAGATCAGACTATCAAGACACTCTAGTCAAAGCAGTTAAGCAAAGTTAAAATCATACAATTTAAGGTGCTTATGCAAGAGTCAAAAACTGAGCCTAAGCGTCACAACTAAAGCACTCACTATTCTCAAGGTATAATAGACTCAAAAGATATTGCTTTCAATTCAAAACACAGCACAAGGTTCCCTACTACTAACAAAAATTAAAAACTAACTACACCCGGTTCAAACAAAACCCTTGGAAAAGAACCGCAACACAAAGAAAAACGAAGGGGGAATTATTACACTACCTAACAAAATAAATTTTTTTTGTCTTTTTCTTTCAACTTTAATCCCTCAAGAAATCCGTCGAATGATATCCATCGTAGGGAAAAGTTAAAAAATTTAAATTTTTATGGTTTTTCTCATTTTTTCTATCTCACTACTAAAACAACAAAACTAAATTACTCACACAGATACATACAACATACAATTTTCCCCACCCACACTTTAAGTTGTGGAATATCCCCATGACACACAATTTAAAAACATACGGTAAAGGAAACTTCCCTGAATTTTCAGTCGGGGTCTGAGTCGAAATCGAGCTCCATTCCACGCGCCCGAACCAATGCACATATCCATGCAGACAGCTTCTTCTCAGCCTTCTTGGGGTACACCCCACACTTTTGTTTCATTGCAACCTTCTCTTTTGAACCCTTCACCTTCCACTCAACACTTGTAGCTGGCTTCTCTTTTATCACCCCCGTTTCTACATTCATCTCGAAAGTCACCGTCTCCTCACCCACTCTAAGCATGAGTTTTCTATCAAGTATATCCAATATTGCTCTACCCGTTGCTAAGAATGGTCTTCCTAAGATAAGGGGACCTCTTTGTTCTCTTCCATCTTCACCACTATGAAATTTATAGGAAATATAAACTTATCAACCCGAACTAAGACATCTTCCACTATCCCCTCGGGTATGATAGTTGTTTGGTCTTCCAGCTGTAAAGATATTGGTGCAGACCTTATCTCTCCAATCTCATTCTCCAGCTTTCTATAAATAGACAAAGGCATTAAATTAATTGAGGCACCAAAATCACATAAAGACTTATCAAAATTAATAGTGCCTAAAGAGCAAGGTATAGTAAAACTCCCCTGGATCTCCAAATTTGTGGGAGTTTGTTTTGCAAGATTGCACTGCAATGCTCTGTGAGCTTGACATTGATGTCTCTTCTATCTTTCTCTTCTTTGTAAGGATTTCTTTCAAGAACTTGGCATAAGCTTGCATTTGGGAGAGCACCTCTATGAATGGAAAATTTATATTAACTTGTTTTAGCATATCCAGAAATCTCTCAAATTTCTTGTCCAGCTTCTCTCTATAAAGCTTTTGGGAAAAAGGTAAAGCAGGCATGTGCTTGCTCTCTTCAGATTCATCCCTTCTTGAATTCTCTTCCTTCTTCTTTTTCTCAGTTCCCTTCTTACCTTTTTTCTTCTTATCAACTTCATTTTTCAGCTGCTCCCCACTTTCTTTTCAGGTACCACCTCTTTTTGGATAGGGAATGGGCTCTTTCAACACTTTCCCGCTTCTCAGAGTTACAACATTCACTGTTTCTTTGGGGTTTCTTTCAGTATCAGCTGGTAGAGTACCTGGGATCCTTTCAGACAATATGGTGGAAATTTGTCCCACTTGTTTCTCTAAGTTTCGTAGCCCTGTTCCAAGTTCTTTGATAGTTGCACCATGAGCATCTAAGCTTTCATTTGTCTTGACAATAAAGGACTTCATCAGATTTTATAGCCTAGGCTGATTGGATTGTTGAGGTTGAAACTGCTGCCTTTACTAATTTTGGAAGCCTAGAGCTCCTTGTCCCTGGAATCTGGAGTTGTTTTGTTTTCATGCATTTGCAGTACCCCCAGGTGAACTCCATCAAAAACCGTGGTGCTTTCGACCCATTGCATTGAAGTTATAATTTCCCACATCATTTACTTCCTCAGTTGAGGCTTGACACTCATGAGTAGGGTGTCCTCTTCCATATATATCACAAGCTACGTGATTCTCACTTTGTATAGAAGCTAAGGTCAGCTTCCTAATCTCTTTTGGCATGGCATCAAGTTGTACCTGCACAGATGTGTTAGCATCAACCTGGTGAACACTATTCAGCCTTCCTCTTTCAGCACTTTTAGAGGGCCACTGATTTGCATCTTCAGACAATTCATAGAGAATAGTGACTATTTCCTCTGGTGTCTTTTTCATCAAAGGGCCTCTAGCTGCATTACTCAATGTTCTACGTGAGGCCGGTGTCAAACTATCCCAAAAATCCTGGAGTTGCATCCAGAGTTTAATTTCGCTATGTTGACACTTTCGAACTAATTCCTTGAACCTCTCCCACACTTCAAACACAATTTCAGTATCTTTCTAGTAGAAGTTATGGATCTCTCTTCTAAACTTGCCCGTATTAGCTGAGGAGAAATATTTATCAAGAAATTTTCGGGTCATCTCCTCTCATGTTCTAATAGATCCCTGGGGCAAGCTTCAAAGCCACTACTTTGCACCGTCTTTGAGAGTGAAGGGGAATGCCCTTAAGTACACTGCATCTTGTGACATGCCATTATATTGAAAGGTGTTCATAATCTCCTCGAAGCCAACAGATGTGTGTGTGGATCTTCGCTCATCTTCCTTCTGAAGACACAACAGTTTTGCAGAGTTTGGAGCAATCCTTGCTTCAATTCAAAATTGCTCGCAGCCACTGGAGGTGGTCTAACACTTGATAAGCCTTGGTTGTAAACCGGTCTAGCATAATCACCAAGTGGTCTTCCAGCCCCGGGAGGTATATTTCTGAACTGGTCTGCACCCACGGGTCAATTCTGAGCAATTCTCCGAGCCCTCTCCTCTTCATAGACAAGTTGTGCATTTCGAAGACCATTTTTCTCTGCATCTCGTGCAGCTTTTTCTCGTTGTTGGGATGCCTCTTTTGCAGCCATATCAACATTATCATCATCTCCAGCCATAATTTCTTTGGTTGAGGATTTCCCAACCTTCTCTATATTCTCTGGGAAATTTCTTTCCTTCCTCAACTGTCGCAGTTGTTTCTCGATTTCTGGTTCATATGGTAGCAATTCTTTCCCAGAAGATCGAGTCATGCACCAATCCCCTGCAACGACACCAAAATTTGACGAGCGCAAAACACACACTTAAATATGCTCGCTAGTCGAATATAGTATAATATAATATCGTATCCACGGGAATTGGAGTTAAACAATATTATCGTAGTTTGTAGCTATATTTCTATCCAAGATGATCAGCAGTTGAAAATTATGTGATTAAAACTAAAATTAACTAAGAATCTAGAGCTAATTGACTATGACAATCGCAACAAAAGTAAGTAAGGAAGATATCAATGGGAGAAAATATGGGTTGATTGGATAGGTGCAAGATAATTATCGGGAATTTAATTCTAGTTAATTTACTTCTAATGTTCAAGTGAGACTCTCGAATTCACTCAATTATTAGTTCAAATGTTTAGTAGAAATTCCTCTCTCGATTAAGTCTCAACCTCACAATATTTACCAATTTAAGCTCGGTGGAGATATACAAGAGTTCGTAGTGGATAGGTCTGTAGGAGTATAACGACCCGACCGGTCATTTTAAGCTCTAGCACGTCATTCAGCAATTTGAGGCCCTAAGCAGCTTCACTTTAGGTATTATGACTTGTACGCGCGGTCAGAATTTAATTTCGGAAAGTTCGGAGTTGATTTGGAAAGAAAATTCTAATTTCGGAAGCCTTAAGTTGGGAGGAATTGACTAAAGTGTGATTTTTGAGTAAACAACCTCGGAATCGGGATTTGAAGGTTCCAACAGGTTCGCATTACGATTTTGGACTTGGGCATATATTCGGATCGGGTTTTGGATGACCCGGGAGCGTTTCGGCGCCTATTATGGAAGTTGGAATTTTGGAAGAATTTTATGAGAATTGGGTTGAGGTGTATTGCAATGTTATCGATGTTCGTTTGGGATTCTAAGCCTGGGAATAGCTCCGTATGGTGATTCTGGTATTGGGAGCACATCCGGACGGGGATTTGGAGGTCTGTAGGTCATTTCGGGGTCATTTGGCGAAAGTTAGAAATTTGAAGGTTTTGAGAAGTTTGACCAGAAGTGGACTTTTGATATCGGGGTCGGATTCCGATTCCGGAAGTTGGAGTAGGTCCGTAATGTCAATTATGACTTGTGTGCAAAATTTGGTGTCAATCCGAGTAGTCTAAGTACGTTTCAGCAAATTTTGAGTGAATAGAAGAACTTGAAGTTCATAAGTATGATTCAATTAGTTTTGGGGTACGATTCTTAGTTTTAATGTTGTTTCCGGCATTCCGAGAGTTTGAGCGAGTCCGCTATATAATTCTAAACTTGTTGGTATGTTCAGGGGGGTGAGTGTCAATCGGACGAGGCTCGGACCAAGTCGGAAGCTTGGAGTAACAGCTGAAGCTCCCAGATCTGATATAATTGCACATGCGCTTGGCTAGCTGTAGGTGCGGGCTTGCAGGTGCGAGCCACGAGCCGCATAAGTGAGAAATGGAGGGCAGCTCAGAATCCGCAGATGCAGAAGATTGGGCGCACCTGCGTGAGCGCAGGTGCGAGAGACATGGTCGCAGGTGCGGCTAGGCTCACAGAAGCGGCCCTCCTTGTCCGCAGATGCGGAGCTCGGCCAGGTGAGGGAAAGGCGCACCTGCAAGGCATTCGCCGCAGATGCGGGACCGCAGATGTGGCCCAAAGCACCGCAGGTGCGAAAGTCGTTGCGCAGTGAGGGTTCATTTAATATGGGACTTAGGCCATTTTTATAACATTTTCATTCACTCTTGGGCGATTTGAGAGCTTTCAAGGAGGGGATCTCAACCTAGCTTTGTGAGGTAAGTAATTTCTACTTAATATGAGTTTAATACATAGATTATGGGTAGATTTTAAAATGAAAATTGGTAGAAATTGTGGGATTTTGATAGAAAACCTAAAAATTGGTATTTTTGGATTTTGACCACGAATTTGGACATGGAATTGGAAATAAATTATATAGTTGAGTTCGTGAGGTTATGGGTAATAGTTATCTATGAAAATTTTCGGAATCCGGGCACGTAGGCCCGAGGGTTGCTTTATTGATTTTTTTAGCGGAGTTGGAAATTATTATAAATTAATTAATTATGAGTATTAGAGTAAATTGTGATTGGGTTGCATCTTAATTGACTAGTTTGGAGCAACGGGCACCGGTTTGAGGTGTTAGAGAGGGCTTGGAGCCGGTTATGGAATTTCGGAGCGAGGTAAGTCTCCTGTCTAACTCTGTGAGGGGGAAACTACCCCCTAGGTGTTGTAATTGATATTTGGTACTTGTTGCGGGGACTACATATACAAAGGTGATGAGAGTCTGTACGTAGCTATATTCATGTTATTGTCTGGGTAGACTCAGGTTCATGCCATGCTATAACTGTACTATTTGAGTTGTCTCTTGCCTATTAGATTCCTTATTGCATGTTAAAATTTGAGACTAGACTTGTGTAGAGTGGTAGACTCACTATTGTCGACACCGGATGAACTTTATGACTTGCCACGGAATAATTGTACATTTCTTATGAATTTCCCCCGCGTTACACGTTCTCATCGAAGGGCTTTCCCCAAAGCTTTCCTAAAACTCACTTGTCCCTTCATGAGTGGGGTCAAGGATGCGTTAAAGCTTTCGTATTCTAATGGGAGCAGGACGTTCACCTCGGCAGGATAGATACATCTATGGTTCGTACCGTTTGACCCTCAGCAGTGCGCACATTTTATGTGATCAGGTCGTTCGCCTCGGCAGGATTATGTACCACACTCTCATAGGAGCGGGTCATTTGCCTCGGTAATATATATAATAGATGTATCTATGGTTATATACCAAATTATGATGGGATCGGGCCGTATGCCTCGGCAGTTTTGTAAGAATCCTTCTAGGAAATCGTGCATATTAATTGTACAAAGGGCCAGTGTATCTGAGAGTTTTCCTAATTTGAATTATGGAGACCCATCTGGTGAGGTCCATTATATATATATATATGCACTCCGGGGGAGGAGGTGATTGCTAATCGAGAGTTGAGTTTATTGTTGATAGGAAGATTGTACCACATATTTATAATTATTTAATTCGCGTATTTGTTCTGCCCCATATCTGTTTTACTTCTTACTGTATTTTCCTTATTGGACGACTAGTAAGCGTCGATGTTGACCCCTCGTCACTACTTCTCCGGGGTTAGGCTAGATACTTACTGGGTACATGTTACTTACGTACTCATACTACACTTGATGCACATTTTTGTGCAGGTACATATATGTCTAGAGGCCATATGAGGGAAGAGGCGTGTATACATGCAGGGACCTAGGTGAGCTGCATTCCATTTGTCGACCCGCAGCCAGCAGAGTCTCCTTCAGAGTATTTACCTTTTTCCTGTCCAATTTGTATTCCGGACAGCTGCTGTATTTTATTTTATATTCTTAGTTAATGCTACACTTGTCACACCGGGTTTTGAGATGATTATGGGTTATTCTGTATTGAATTTGTTAAAAGTATTATTATTTACTCTGTAAATCCCCATTCTTTACTATTTAAATTAAAGGAAAAATATGATTTCAAAAATAATAAAATGAGAACCCAATTAAGTAATTATTGTTGGCTTGCCTGATAGTGGTGTCCGGCGCCATCACGAACTTTATGGATTTTGGGTCGTGACAGCTTGGTATCAGAGCACTAGGTTCACTTAGGTCTCACGAGTCATGAGAGAGTCTAGTAGAGTCTTGCGGATCGGTACGGAGACGTCTGTACTTATCTTCGAGAGGCTACAGGGCTGTTAGGAGTACTGCCCTTCTTGATTCCTCATCATGCGATTTGTTTCCTTTAAGGCTTATGCCTTTATTTTCTTCATACTCAATCTTATGCGACGTGAAGCGCTTGTTATTAATTGGGAATTGAGGAATTGTAATGGTGCTACAGATGTGGTGCAGGATGTTTCTCCCTGTTATTTGATCGGGCTATTGTCGTCGCCTTACGGAATGATATTCTGTCATTTCAGTTCAGTAATCAGTATTGCTTATGGTTTAGAGGTGGGGCACTGATTGTTATGATGATTTGTGTGTTGCAATCACACAATGTTGGTGTAATGGTAGGGTGCTCATGTATGGGTCGCGGCAGTGAGTGACTTGAAAGGAGGATTTCTCAATTCACGGCTTAGAGGTTCAGCATTTAAATTCCGACGGAGGGAAGGCAATCAGACTATGGATGTTCAGGCCTGGGTTGATGAAATGACGAGACTTGGTATTTTCTATAAAGGTGAAATTCTCAATTGTGATGTAGCGTTGTCGACCTTGTTGAAACATTAAGGTTCACCGGTGTTATGGTCTTCTTTGATTTTTGGCCTTCGGGGCAGGGTGTTGCGAAATGGTGCCTGAGGAGTGGTTGTCAAAGATAGCGGTGTGTCACGGTTCGAAATCGAATTGGTGTTTCTAATCTTGATGGCTCGAGAAAGATGATCTTCTAGGAGGTTTAGAGTTGGTAGCCACTCATTTGTTCAGGTGCTACAGGTATGGATTTGATTTGGGGAAATATTCGAGTAGCGAAGTATGAGGAAGGGAATGGTGGGAGGTGTTTTATGGTGGTTGAATTTCTATAAGGTCAAGAATGAAAAGCGAAAGTTGAGGATTTGCTTAAAGGAAAGGGTTTGACCAAAGTGGGAGAGTGGCAGAGTAGCATATGGGTTCTATGGTAGGATAGCCACATGCTTTGGGGGAAGTTAGAGTGATTTGGGATTCATGGTGGACAGTGACTAGGTCTACGGGCTTAATTTGGAATATTGGCTGCTATATTGAGAAAGATTGGGTGTGACAGGAGAGAGTTGCTTAATATGAAGCAGGGTACAACATGACTTTGGATTGGAATGTATTGTCGCACCTTTAGTTGATGTCCATGAGGAGTGAACGTACTTGTACAACTGGTGAATGAGCACGGGCTCAGGATGATTTATTGGTTTCGTGGTAATTGTACTCGGTGCAGCGTTGTTGGAGGATGTCGGCATGGAATTTCCACAGGTGGGATTTCTCCTGTGAGCAGGTTAGCGGTTGTGTGGTGTCGATGAAGCTTCTACAAAGAATTTTACTGGCTATCCAGTATGAGGTCAAATATGTGAATGTGGCTAGTGATTTAGAATGTTCATGAAATATTTAACATAAGGATTTCAAGGGATTTGGCAGGTTGGTTGTGCAAGATCATGTCAATAGGGGATAAGGAATCTTGGTGGGTTCCTGAGTTATACAATGGTAGCTTCAAGATAAGTGGGAGAGCCCCACCGTCTATGATTGGATTGCGTAGTTGTCAACTTGTGCGGTTTTTGGTTATTGGTATATTGGCGGGTTATCATGACTAAGGAAAGAGAACATCAGTGGTAATTTGAGCAAATAATTTGAGGAATGTGTGCTGTAATTGGCCTTATCGATTCATGTTCATATTTTGGGAAGACTCAGAGTTTATGCTTCGAGGGGATGTGACGTACAAAGAAAAGGAATTTAGTCAGTTGTTTCTTTGAGAGGGTGTACCTGTGCTAGCAAGGCCTTGGAGTTGATTATATTTGGGACCGAGTCAGAGTGGGTGACTCTCAAAAGTTAAAGTGTGGTACCTAAGGATTTCGAGTCCGTAGTATGGCTGAGTATCGAGCTTTTGCAGCAGACTATGAAAAGGGGCTTAGAGTGTTTTATGTTGTCTTTGGTCTGCGATGTAGCATTGGAGGAATATGAGAAAATAAATTCGGATTCATGGAAGAATTTTCAAAATGGGTATACCAGTTGAAGATGCGAATATGCGCATAAGGAGGGTATGAGATAGTTCGTGGGTTTTGGAAACAACATGGTCTCGTGAAATAAGGTCACTCAAGATGAGTGCAGATTTGGGTTCATGATGTTTTGAATGGAGCTATCATTATTTCTATGGCAAGTCCCGAGTAAATTAGAAAAAGTGGCTCGGTTGGTAATGGTTGAATCAACACGGTTATGGCAGTGGCCAATTTCTCCAGTGTGAAGTTATACACGTAGTTTGTGGTTGTACACTTGGGCTTGAGCGCCACCACAACTTGGTTGATTTGGGAGGTATTCGATTCGTATGGCTTTGTTATGTAAAGGGATCTCCAGAAGAGTTATGGCAGTTTAGATTACGACATGAGGTTGTATTTTCTGTGGTTTGGGAATTAGGTTGCGTGTTGCATTGGTTCTTCCAAAATGAGCTAAGTAAAAGGTTTCTATATGGTGAAGTGTTTATCCTATTAGTGGGTTAGGGGTTATTGGGGAATTCTGGTACTCTCACATATTGGCATGTTAGGTGCAACGATCGGCATGGGAAATTGGAAGCTGAGGATCAAGGTTGCAGTTCGGTGTTGACAAGAATGTCACGAGCTCGGATGATCAGGGAAGAATTCGGATGTTTAGAGTAAGCTGGTATTGTCTTTAGCGTCACCTGAGATTGGTGTCCTGTGTAAGAGGCTTTGTGTATTGATTTGCGTCTTCTTGATTTGATTTATAGCATTAGTGTGACCGGTGGTATGGATGTGCAGACTTGTTACCTAATGCGGAAGGTCGTGGGAGCGTATCCCACGGGAAGATTGTATAAGTGTGACATGTAGTCACTGGATTGATTAAAGATTTAAAACCAAGCATGGAGATTGTGGTACTATCACTAATGTGAGAATTTATGCTTGTAGGGCACTCGATTCATTCGGTTGTGGACTGTAGAAGTTCATTCTGGATTTACAGTTGTTCTGGTGTGTAATGGGAAAAAGGGTTATTGTGGATCCTTGAAAGGTTATTAGCCCAGTGCGGTATGATCAGAATCGACTTGAGGTCTGTGGATGGATCTAAATGTGAATGTGGGTTCTATATCAGGCCGGATGTGTTCATTTCAGCATAGCGCTATTTTCGAAGGGGTCTTCGGGCCTTGGATGTTATTTTTGTCGTCAGCTGTTCCATGTAATCTATATTATACCAGGTGGGTTGTGAGGCGGTTTGATTATTCGCACTCGTATTGATATCCCATATGGTTTGAGGTATTGTGTGAGCATGATGGCTCTCGAGGTGCAGATCATATATCGTACCTTAGTTGTGCTTGAGTTTTGTAGTGCGTGATGCTACCCGTCTCCCCAGGATTTGTATTATTCACTTGGCGTGCTTATGGTTGATATTCGGGCATTTCGTGAGTATAAGCATTTCGGCTCGATGTGTGTTTTATTTAGATTATTATGTGTGGATCGGGTGGCACGCCGCCACGGGTATATGGTTGGATCGGGTGGCACGCCGCCACGGATATGTTGTTTGGATCGGGTGGCACGCCACCACGGGTGTCATGGTTGGATCGGGTGGCACGCCACCACGGGTGTCATGGTTGGATCGGGTTGCAATAGTGTGTTATTGAGTATAGTTTTCCATATCTATTATTGCGTGTTTTGCTTCTCATTTCCTGAGGAAGGTTTATAACATTCCTTCGGTTGTTTAAGTAGTTACGTGCGTTGAGTAGTTCTTTCCAGAGTTCATTTTTTTTCCCTTATGTATCGCCTTTGAGTCTGTAGCTTGTTGGCACATTGTGGCATCATACGAGATTTTTGGCAGTGTCTGAGGTGGCTTATTACCTGAGCAGCTTGTACTGGGTGAGACGAGATTATTGGACCTAGGATTAGTGCGATCAGATTTATATGAAGCATATTAAAGAGTAAATATTGTCATTCAGTCCAGAATGAGGTAATGGTTATTGTCGGGAGAAGAGACTCTATAAATTGTGATTCGGCAAGTGGTTATGAGTTTTACACATCTTCTCTGTCGTGGCAGTATTGCAAGAGTTGGAACAGGACTTATATGGGTCATGAGGTGTGTTGTAAGCATCGAATTCGTGGGATTTCGGTTGTTGTTATCAGGGGATGTTATTATGGTCATGTGAATTATGCGGTGCATGGTGTGGATTCCGCGAAGTTATGCAAACATGTATTGGTGCATCGTGTAGTGTTAATATGGTGTTCGTATGTTGGAAACAGACATGGTAGAGGATTTCAGATGTTGAAATTTGGCTCTAAGGCTTATTTGACTAGATAAAAGGGAGGATTCTCAGGTTTGCTCGAGCAAATGTGTCCAACTGGGTTATGGTATCACGGGTAGGTGCACGAGGTGTTAAACAGTGATTTCGGACAAACTCCAGAGCAGTTCTTAGCACGTTCGAGGACGAACGTATGTTTAAGTGGGAGAGAATGTAACAACCCGACCGATCATTTTGAGCTCTAGCACGTCATTCAGCGGTTGAGGCCCTGAGCAGCTTCACTTCAGGTATTATGACTTGTATGCGTGGTCGGAATTTAATTTCGGGAAGTTCGAAGTTGATTTGGAAAGAAAATTCTAATTTCGGAAGCCTTAAGTTAGAAGAATTGACTAAAGTGTGATTTTTGAGTAAACGACCTCAGAATTGGGATTTGAAGGTTCGAACAGGTTCGTATGACGATTTTGGACTTGGGCGTATGTCCGGATCGGGTTTTGAATGACCCGAGAGCGTTTCGGTACCTATTATGGAAGTTGGAATTTTGGAAGAATTTCATGAGAATTGGTGAGGTGTATTGCAATGTTATCGATGTACATTTGGGATTCCGAGCCTGGGAATAGCTCCGTATGGTGATTCTGGTATTGGGAGCACGTCCGGAAGGGATTTGGAGGTCCGTAGGTCATTTTGGGGTCATTTGGCGAAAGTTAGAAATTTGAAGGTTTTGAGAAGTTCGACTGGAAGTGAACTTTTGATATCGGGATCGTATTTTGATTCCGGAAGTTGGAGTATGTCCGTAATGTCAATTATGACTTGTGCGCAAAATTTGGTGTCAATCCGAGTAGTCTAAGTACGTTTCGGCGCATTTTGAGTGAATAGAAGAACTTGAAATTCATAAGTTTGATTCAATTGGTTTTGGGGTGACCTTCTTAGTTTTAATGTTGTTTCGGGCATTCCGAGAGTTCAAGCGAGTCCGCTATATGATTCTAAACTTGTTGGTATGTTCGGGCGGGGCCCCGAGGGCCCTGAGTGTCAATCGGATGAGGCTTGGACCAAGTCGGAAGCTTGGAGTAACAACTGAAGCTCCCAGATCTGTCATAATCACACCTGCGCTTGGCCAGCCGCAGGTGCGAGCCACGAGCTGCAAAAGCGAGAAATGAAGGGCATCCTAGAATTCGCAGATGCGGAAGATTGGGCGCACCTGCGTGAGTGCAGGGGCGAGGGACATGGTCGCAAGTGCGGCTAGGCTCGCAGAAGCGGCCCTCCTTATCCGCAGATGCGAAGCCCAGCCAGGTGAGGGGAAGGCGCACCTGCGAGGCATTTGTCGCAGGTGCAGGACCATAGATGCGGCCCAAAGCACCGCAGGTGCGAAAGTCGTTGGGAGTGAGGGGTCATTTAATACGGGACTTAGGCCATTTTTATAACCTTTTAATTCACTCTTGGGCGATTTGAGAGCTTTCAAGGAGGGGATCTCGACCTAGCTTTGTGAGGTAAGTAATTTCTACTTAATGTGAGTTTAATACATAGATTATGGGTAGATTTTAACATGAAAATTGGTAGAAATTGTGGGATTTTGATAGAAAACCTAGAAATTGATATTTTTGGATTTTGACCACGAATTTGGATATGGAGTTGTAAATAAATTATATAGTTGAGTTCGTGAGGTTATGGGTAATAGTTATCTTCAAAACATTTCGGAATCCGGGCACGTGGGCCCGAGGGTTGCTTTATTAATTTTTCGAGTGGAGTTGAAAATTGTTATAAATTGATTAATTATGAGTATTAGAGTACATTTTGATTGGGTTGCATCTTAATTGACTAGCTTGGAGCGACGGGCACCGGTTTGAGGTGTTAGAGAGGCCTTGGAGCCCGTTATGGAATTTCGGAGCGAGGTAAGTCTCCTGTCTAACTCTGTGAGGGGGAAACTACCCCTAGGTATTGTAATTGATATTTTCTACTTGTTGCAGGGGCTACGTACGCACGAGGTGACGAGAGTCCGTACGTAGCTATATTCATGTTATTGTTCGGGTAGACTCAGGTTCATGCCATGCTATAACTGTACTATTTGAGTTGTCTCTTGCCTATTAGATTCCTTATTACATGTTAAAATTTGAGACTAGACTTGTGTAGAGCGGTAGACTCGCTATTGTCGAGATTGGATGAACTTTATGACTTGCCACGGAATAATTGTACTCCTCTTACAAATTTCCCCCGCGTTACACGTTCTCATCAAAGGGATTTCCCCAAAGCTTTCCTAAAACTCACTTGTCCCTTCGTGTGTGGGGTCAAGGACCCGTCAAAGCTTTCTTATTCTAATGGGAGCGGGTCGTTTGCCTCGGCAGGATAGATACATCTATTGTTCGTGCCGTTCGACCCTCGGCAGTGTGCACGCTTTATGGGATAGGGTCGTTCGCCTCGGCAGGATTATGTACCACACTCTAATGAGAGCGGGTTGTTCGCCTCGGCAATATATATAATAGATGTATCTATGGTTATATACCATATTATGATGGGATCGGGCCGTACGCCTCGGCATTTTTGTAAAAATCCTTTTAGGGAATCGTGCATATTAATTGTACAAAGGGCCAGTGTATCTGGGAGTTTTCCTGATTTGAATTATGGCGACCCATCTGGTGAGGCCCATTATATATATGTACTCCGGGGGAGGAGGTGAATGCTAATCGAGAGTTGAGTTTATTGTTGAGACGAAGATTGTACCACATATTTATATTTGTTTAATTCACGTATTTATTCTGCCCTATATATGTTTTACTTCTTACTGTATTTGCCTTATTGGATCACTAGTAAGCATCGATGTCGACCCCTCGTCACTATTTCTCGGGGGTTAGGCTATATACTTACTGGGTACGCGTTCCTTATGTACTCATACTACACTTGATGCACATTTTTGTGCAGGTACCTATATGTCTAGAGGCCATGTGAGAGCAGAGGCGTGTATACATGCGGGGACCTAGGTGAGCTGCATTCCATTTGTCGACCCACAGCCAGCAGAGTCTCCTTCAGAGTATTTACCTTTTTCCTGTCCAATTTGTATTCCGGACAGCTGTTATATTTTATTTTATATTCCTAGTTAATGCTCATGCACTTGTGACATCGGGTTTTGGGATGATTATGGGTTGTTTAGTATTGAATTTGTTAAAAGTATTATTATTTACTCTGTAAATCCCCATTCTTTACTATTTAAATTGAAGGAAAAATATGATTTCAAAAATAATAAAATGAGAACCCAATTAAGTAATTATTGTTGGCTTGCCTGATAGTGGTGTCCGGCGCCATCACGAACTTTATGGATTTTGGGTCGTGACAGCTTGGTATCAGAGCACTAGGTTCACTTAGGTCTCACGAGTCATGAGAGAGTCTAGTAGAGTCTTGCGGATCGGTACGGAGACGACTGTACTTATCTTCGAGAGGCTACATGGCTGTTAGGAGTACTTCCCTTCTTGATTCCTCATCGTGCGATTTGTTTCCTTTGAGGCTTATGCCTTTATTTCCTTCCTACTCAATCTTATGCGACGTGGAGGCTTATGACATCCAGACTTGGTCCTCGACCCCCGAACGTGATCCCGGCTAAATCCCTTGGGCTTTTACTCAGACTTCAAAGCTCTAAATCACTCGAATTAGCTTCATAACATCTACATTACTCGAAATTCTCCTACAAGGCATAAAATACACAATTAGGGTAGAACATTAGCGATTAAAGCTCAAAAACAATTGAAGTGTAGTAAATTAGAGTGCTACAAGTGACTAAAACACGAGATTATAGCCTACCATCAAACTTCATACTAAAATATGCTGAAGTTTTGTCCCGTAGTCTGTAGTTTTGTTATAAGTTTTTTTCTGAACTTCAGACTTATACATGCTGATGTTTTTAGTTCATTCCCTAACACTTCATACTAAACATGCTGAAATTTTTATACTGCAGTCTCTAGTTTTGTAATGAGTTTTTTTCTAAACTTTAAATTAAACATGCTGAAGTTTTTTAGTTCATTTCCTAATACTTCATACTGAAAATGCTCAAGTTTTTGCCATGCAATTTGTAGTTTTGTAATGAGTTTTTTCCAAACTTCATACTTATGCATGCTGAATTTTTTTAGTTCATTCCCTAAACTTATTTTTTATATTGTGGTTAAGTTTACTTTTTTTTTGTTCATTTGCAGCATATTGAAGTGGGCGTATATTTCTTGCGCAAAAAATATTGCTAACACCTTCCAAGTTATCCAGAATCAAAATATGCAGTAACAAATTTACTTTTTGATCAGTATATGAATAATTTGGTTCGTGTTCATCCTTTAGATGAATAGAAGGAGAAAATTAGAATAAGAAAGGAAAAAAGAATGGAGGAGAAAAGAAAAATGGAAGAGAAAAAGAGCAAATCAAAGAGAAAGCGAGCTGTCAAAAAACAGGTGATTTAGGAAGCTGTGGATTCTGAAGAAGAAGTGGAGATTGAAGAACTTACCAAGTTTACCTGGTTTATTGATGAATCATCTGGTGAAAAGGTGGCCAACTACGTAAGATGCATTGACCTTTCATGTGGTATCTCATGAGCATCTGTCGAAAAAGTATTCTTTCCATTTCGACTTAAGCCAAGACCTGGCCAGTTATCTATGCATTACTTTCTTGGAATTCTGCACTTTTAAACCAAAACTATAATTGTGTACGATTCCTTGAGTGATTTATCATATGACAGTGCATTGGAACATGTCCAAAATTATGCCCGGTTAATCCCACACTTGCTCGAATGCATAAATTTTGGCACATAAAATAAATCTTATGGGGAAAATGCTCCGAAAAGTTTTATGATTAAGTGGATGAATACACCCCTACATCAGAACAAGTACGTATTTGGCACATGTTTACCATGCATCTTATCTTTATGGTTTTTTCTTTATTTTTAGAGTTGTGTTATTGTGTTAATTAATCTTCAATTTTTTCATGTTTTTTTTGTAGTGTTGATTGTGGTATATTTGCTCTTAAGTTCCTTGAGATGTGGTTAAAGCAACATGATGTCTTCAAATTCAAACAAAGTGATGTGTTGACATTTAGGAGAGAATTGACGGTGAATCTTTGGGCTCATGGAAAGTGGAAAGAAGAAAGCGGTTATGAAACTCCAGAAGAGCAATTAGGACATGACTATGGAGAATATGAAGACACTTTGTGTGCATTTTTTTGATAGAGAATAAATTGTAAATGAAAAACAATTTTTTTTGTTATTTTTTCAATGATTTAAGTGAAAACAAAATTGGATTTGAGAATATATATTATTTTTTGTGAATTATGTGATGTTTATCTTTTAAATTTTTGTTCTCTTCGCATTAATTAGTCTGAAGTTATCTTGGATTGTATCAAATACCTTCGTCTCTTTTATCATGAACTTAAGCATGTTTTGTGAACTTCAGCATGTTTTGGTATGAAGTTTTAGCAAGTGAACTAAATAACTTCAGCATGCATTAGTTAAAATTTATTAGAAAATTACATACTGCAGGACAAAAACTTAAGTATGTTTATTCTGAAGTTTTAGCAAATGAATTAAAAAACTTCAGCTTGTTTAGATTGAAATTTCGGATAAAACTCATGACAAAACTGTAGACTGCAGGACAAAACTTCAGCATGCTTTAGTATGAAGTTATAACAAATGAACTAAATAACTTCAGCATGCATTAGCATGAAGTTTTAGCTTCAATGTGAAACAACTTCATGCTACTTTAGCATGAAGTTTTAGTTTCAACGTGAAACTTCATGCTACATTAGCATGAAGTTTTAGCTTCAGCATGTTTAGTGTGAAGTGTTAGAAAATTAAAAAAAAAACTTTAGTATGGATAAGTTTGAAGTTAAGCAAAAACTCATTAGAAAATTACATACTGTAGGAGAAAACTTCAGCATGTTTAGTCTGAAGTTTAGGAAAAAACTCATTACAAAACTAGAGACTGTAGGACAAAACTTCAGCATGTTTTAGTATGAAATTTTAGCAAATCAACTAAAAAACTTCAGGATGCATAAGTCTGAAGTTTTGCAAAAACTCATTAGCAAATTACAGACTGTATAACAAAACTTTAGCATATTTTGTCTGAAGTTTTAGCAAATGAACTAAACAACTTCAGCATGTTTAGTCTGAAGTTTTTAAAGAAAACGTCATTGCTAAACTGCAGACTGCAGGACAAAAGTTCAACATGTTTTGGTATTTTGAAACTTCAAACTTATCTTTTTTGTATTTACCAGCTACTTTTTGTCTTTTACCACATACTTTATCTTACATTTAATTTGCCTGACCATATAGTAAATGACCTGAAAAGTTACTTTTGCATTTAGAAATAGTAAATGAAGTCTTTCAATTTGATTATGTGCAAACTTTGGCTTTTCATCCTGAAGTTATTATTTTACTATAGAAAAACTGTGGACTTATTAGGCCGAAGTTACATTTCTTTTTGTATTTGCCACCTACTTGTTGTTTTTTTACCACCTACTTATCTTGTTACATTCAATTTCTCTGAACGTAAAACAGTAAACAGACCTGAAAAGTTACCTTTGCATTTATAGATATTAAATTGATTAGATGCACATTTTGGCTATATTAACAATCTCTTCACTTGAAAATTTCATAGTCATCCATAGACTTCTATCATATTTCTTTAAATTTATATTCATCCATATCTTTTTAGCTTTTTTAAAGAAACAATGTCTGATGCTAGCGGAAGCAGGAAGCTTACAATGGATGAACTTATGCAGAAGTAAGAGTTTAAAGTCTGATTGGAATAGTAACGTAGCAATGGCTAATCTTATGCAGAAATGGGAGCAAATAAAGGCTGATTGGGAAAGAATCAGACCACATTTTTTTGCTGATGAATCATTCCAGAATAGGCTGAACCTCGAACGCAGTTGTGAAGGTTATTCAACCTCGTTCGACAAGGTTGTACAGCAGTTTAATTGTCACGATCCGAAATTCCTACATTCGGGACCGTGATGATGCCTAACATTTCAATTGCTAGGCAAGTCAACGTTAAAATAGTCTTAACTATTTTTACACAAATCAAATTAAACGGATGTCAATTACTAAAATAAAGTGCAAAAGACCATAACAACCGAATCATCCAAATACATCCCCGAATCTGGTGTCACAAGTATACGAGATACTAGAATAATACAAATAAAGTTCTGAATAAAATGTAAGTTGTTTGAGAGATAATACACAGCTAAGATAAAGTAGAAGGGGACTTTAGAACTGTGGACGCTGTGCAATTATACCTCAAGTCTCCTCTGGGTAGTTGAATCCGAGCAAGTCTCTAATACGCCGCTGGGACCAACTTCAAAATCTGCACAAGTAGTGTAGAGTGTAGTATGAGTACAACCGAGCCCATGTACTCCGTAAGTGTAGAGCCTAACCTCGACGAAGTAGTGATGAGGCTATGACAAGACACATACGTAAATAACCTGTGTAAGTATATACATATACAAAGCATTATTGAACACCGTAATTAACAAATTTTACAAATTTGGGAGGAAACATGTGAAGGGAAATGGTATAAAAATTTCAGCCAGGGGAGTGTCACGTAGCAGCCGAATAATTCACTAACAACAAAATAGGTAGCTGAAATATAAAAATGGCACGACACCACCCTTCGTGCTTTTAATCTCATCCTTCCCATGAAATGATAAATAAATAATATGAATGACACGGCATCACCCTTCGTGCTTTAACTCTCTTTCTTGCCACAGTATGATGAATAAATAATTTAAACGTCACGGCATCACCCTTCATGCTTTAACTCTCTTCCTCACTTAATAAATCAATAAATAATAATGTGAAAATGACACGGCATCACCCTTCGTGCTTTTACACTCTTCCTCACCATGACAATGATAATATAAATTCGGAAGAGTATTTTAAATACGGGGATCTATACTTATCAATCAATTTAATAGCAGAATACCGACCTCTCCTTCCAAAATATTCAACAATAATTAAATTATCAATAATTTCATGAATAATGATCAAATAAACAATAATAAACTTGAGCAGGAATATCTTAATTAAATAGGCAATTATTCACAATGAATAAATTCTACTTGCATGCTTTGACTCAACCACAACGTATAAGTACTCGTCACCTCACATATACGTTGTACCCGCACATAGAATCACGTAGAAAATAGACAAACAAGTCATACTCCGTCAAGTCAAGGTTAACCACGACACTTACCTCGCTTTGCAACCAACTCAAGATTCCAATAAATGTTTGCCTCACGAATTGGTGTCTGAATGCCTCGAATCTAGTCACAAACAATTCAATATACTCAACCACAAATTATAGAAACCAATCCTATATGAAAAAACTAAATTTGATAATTAAATATCCGAAATTCAATTCAAAAATCAACAGTGGGGCCCACATCTCGAAACCTGACAAAAGTTACAAAATGTGAATGCCCATTCAACCATGAGTCCAACCATATAAATTTTACTAAATTCCGACATCAACTCGACCTTCAAATTCCCAAATCTTATTTTCAAATCCCTAATCCCAAATCCTCGAATTTCACCTCAAAAACACGTAATCTAGTCGGAATACTCAATGATAATTTAATATTATTGACTAACAAGGATCACAAGTGTCTTACCTCAAGTTTTTCTGTGAATTCTCGCTCAAAAATCGCCCCAAACCGTACTTGAAATGTCCAAAAATGAGAAAAATCTCGGACTCCTTCGATTTTATTCTGTCCAAGGATTTTCGCTTTTGCGGTGCATTTGGCCGCATCTGCGGTCTCGTAGATGCGAGGATGGCCGTCGCTTCTGCGGGCTGGCTCGCATCTGCAAAGGAGTTGTCCGCTTCTGCGATCACTGGCTGCCCTTCCTCTGCTCCGTATCTGCGATGGATCAGGTGCTTCTGCGAGCTTGCACCTGCAGTCAAAAATCCGCAGGTGCGATTGCACCAGAAGGCAAAATTCCAGATTTTCCTTAAGTCCAAATTTTAATCCGTTAACCATCCGGAATCCACCCGAGGCCCTCGGGACCTCTACCGAATATACCAACAAGTCCTAAAACATCAAACGGACCTACTCGAGGTCTCAAATCACGTCGAACAACGTTAAAATTACAATTCGCACCTCGATTTGAACTTAATGAATTTTATGAAAATTTCAATTCTAAAACTCATGCTGAAACACGTCAAAACAGTCCGGAATGACCTAAATTGTTGCATGTAAGTCCCAAACAACATAACGGAGCTATTCCAAATTTCGGAATTGAAATCCGAGCCCGATATCAATAAAAGTCAATTTGTAGTCAAACTTTAAAATCTTTAAACTTTCAAACTTATAATTTTTAATAATTGGCGATAACTCAAGCTAGGGACCTCCAAATTAAATTTCGGGCATACGCCCAAGTCCTAAATTATGATACAGACCCAACGGAACCGTCAAATACTAATCCGGGTCTTTTTGCTCAAAATATTAATCGAAGTAACTTAAGTGAGTTTTAAAGTACTATTTTCTCATTTTTATCAATTTTTCACATAAAAGCTTTCCGAAAAAATATACGGACTGCGCATGCAAATCGAGGAATGCTAAATGGTGCTATTCGAGGTCTCAGAGCACAGAATTGAATGTTAAATTTAAAGATGACCTATCGGGTCATCACATTCTCCACCTCTAAAACAAACGTTCGCCCTCGAACGGAATTAGAAAAAGTACCTGGGTTGGTGAAAAGGTGTGGATATCTACTCCGCATGTCCGACTAGGACTCCCAGGAAGATGCTTCAATCGGCTGGCCTCTCCATTGTACTCGAACTGATGGATAACTCTTAGACCTCAACTATCGGACCTGTCGGGCTAGAATAGCTACCGGCTCCTCCTTATAAGTCAAATCCTTGTCCAATTGGACTGAACTGAATTCTAACACATGGGACGGATCACCATGATATTTTCGGAGCATAGACACATGGTACACCGGATGAACTGCTGATAAACTAGGTGGTAGTGCAAGCCTGTAGGCTACTTCACCCACCCTTTTAATAATTTCAAAGGGTCCAATATACCTAGGGCTCAACTTGTCCTTCTTTCTGAACCTCATTACACCCTTCATAAGTGAAACCAGGACCAATATTTTTTTTCCAACCATGAATGCAACATCACGGACTTTACGGTCAGCATAACTCTTTTGCCTAAATCGAGCTGTACGAAGTCGATCCTGAATAATCTTGATCTTATCCAAGACATCCTGTACCAAATCGGTACCCAACAACTGAGCCTCTCCCGGTTCAAACTAGCCAGCTGGCGAACGACATCGCCTCCCGTATAATGCTTCATATGGAGCCAACTGAATGCTCAACTGGTAGTTGTTATTAAAGGCAAACTCTACAAGCGGCAAGAATCGATCCCAAGAACCTCCGAAATCCATAACACAAGCGTGAAGCATATATTCCAATATTTGAATAGTGCGCTCGGATTGTCCGTCTGTCTGAGAATGAAATGTTGTACTCAACTCAAATTGCGTGCCTAACTCATGCTGTACAGACTTCCAGAAGTGCGAGGTGAACTACGTACCTCGATCAGAAATGATAGACACAGGCACACCATGAAAGAAGATAATCTCGCGGATGTAAATCTTCGCCAACCGCTCTGAAGAATAGGTAACTGCTACTAGAATGAAATTTGCTGACTTGGTCAACCTGTCCACAATAACCCATACTGCGTCGAACTTTCTCTGAGTCCATGGAAGCCCAACAACAAAATCCATAGTGATACGCTCCCACTTTCACTCAGGAATTTCTAACTTCTGAAGCAAACCACCAGGTCTCTGATGCTCGTACTTGACTTGCTGACAATTTAAACACCGAGCTACATATGCAACTATATCCTTCTTCATTCTCCTCCACCAATAATGTTGCCGCAAATCTTGATACATTTTGGCGGCACCCGGATGAATAGAATACCCGGAACTGTGGGCCTCCTCAAGAATTAATTCAAAAAGCCCATCCACATTAGGCATACAAATACGACCCTGCATCCGTAGAACTCCATCTTCCCCTACAGCAACCTGCATGCCACCACCGTGTTGCACCGTGTCCTTAAGGACAAGAAAATGAGGATCATCATACTGTCACTCTTTGATGAGCTCATACAAGGAAGACCGAGCGACTGTGCAAGCTAGAACCCGACTGGACACTAAAACATCTAACCTCATGAACTGATTGGCCAAAGTCTAAACATCTGCAGCTAACGGCCTCTCACCAACCGGAATATGCACAAGGCTATCCATACTCACAGCCTTTCTACTCAAAGCATCAGCCACTACATTGGCCTTTCCGGGGTGATACAAAATGGTGATATCATAGTCTTTCAAAAGCTCCAACCATCTTCTCTGCCTCAAATTGAGATCTTTTTATTTGAACAGATAATGTAGGCTACGATGATCAGTGCATACCTAACACGAGATACCGTAAAGGTAATGCCTCCAAATCTTCAGCGCATGAACAATGGCTGCCAATTCTAAGTCATGAACATGGTAATTCTTCTCATGAACTTTCAACTGTCGCGACGCATATGCAATCACTCTACCATCTTGCATTAATATTGCACCAAGCCCAATGCGAGATGCATCACACTATACCGTATAACATCCTGAACATGTGGGCAATACCAACACTGGCGCCGTAGTCAAAGCAGTCTTGAGCTTCTGAATGCTCAACTCACACTCGTCGGACCATCTGAACGGGGCACCTTTCTGGGTCAATTTGGTCAGTGGGGATGCTATGGATGAAAACCCCTCCACAAACCGGCGATAATAACCTGTCAAACCCAAGAAACTCCGGATCTCTGTAGCGGAAGTAGGTCTAGGCCAATTCTGAACTATCTCAATCTTCTTAGGATCCACTTTTATGCCTTCTGCCGATACAACATGCCATAAAAAGGCAACTGAGTCTAACCAAAATTTGCATTTTGAAAATTTGGCATATAACTGATTATTCTTCAAAGTCTGAAGCACAATCCGAAGATGTTGTTCATGCTCCTCTCGGCTGCTGGAGTGAATCAAGATATCATCAATGAATACAACCACAAAAGAATCCAAATAGGGCTTGAATACCCGGTTCATCAAATCCATAAATGCTGCTAGGGCATTTGTCAGCCCAAATGACATCACCAAAAATTCAAAATGCCCATACCGAGTTTGAAAAGTTGTCTTAGGGACATCAGATGCCCTAATATTCAACTGATGGTAACCATACCTCAAATCGATCTTTGAAAACACCTTGGCACACTGAAGCTGATCGAATAAGTCATCAATTCTTGGCAACGGATACTTGTTCTTGATAGTAGCCTTGTTCAACTGCCGATAATCTATACACATCCGCATTGAACCATCTTTCTTCTTTACAAATAACACTGGTGCACCCCTGGGCGAGACGCTAGGTCTAATGAATCCCTGGTCAAGTAAGTCTTGTAACTTCTCCTTTAATTCCTTTAGCTCCGGCGGGGCCATACGGTATAGTGGAATCGAAATAGGCTGGGTGCCCGGAGCCAAATCAATACAGAAGTCAATATCTCTGTCGGGTGGCATCCCCAACAAATCTGCATGAAATACATCTGGAAACTCACAAACAACTGGGACTGAATCCATAGAAGGAACATCCGCACTAGAATCGCGAATATGAGCCAAATAAGCTAGACAGCCCTTCTCGACCATACGTCGAGCCTTCATATAAGATATAACCCTACTGGTAGAATGACCATGAATCCCTTTCCACTCTAATTGAGGCAACCTCGGCATGTCTAAGGTCACCATTTTGGTGTGACAATCCAATATAGCATGATAAGGTGACAGCCAATCCATAACCAAGATGACATCAAAATCTACCATATCAAGAAGTAGAAGATCCATGCTTCTCTCAAGGCTCCCAATAATAACCACACATGAATGATAGACATGATCTACCATAATAAAATCTCCCACCGGTGTGGACACACACACAGAAGTACTTAGAGAATCACGAGGCACAACCAGATATGAAGAAAAATAAGAGGACACATAGGAATAAGTAGATCCCGGATCAAATTGAACTGAAGTATCTCTATGAAAAACTGGAACAATACCTGTGATCATGGAATCAGACGACTCGACCTCAGGCATAGCTGGAAAAGCATAAAATTGGGGATGGGCCCCAATACTCGAAGCTACATCTCTAGGACGGCCTCTGATTGGCTAGCCTCCACCTCTAATGACCTGACCTCCACCTCTAGCTGTCTGACCCCTGCCCCTAGCTGGCTGGGCGGGTGGCGAAACAGTTGGTTCTAGAATCATAGCACGAGAACCCTATTGTTGCATGCTTCCCTTAGACCTAGGGCAAAATCTAGGAACATGCCTAAGGTCCCTACAAGTATAACAAGCCCTTAGTTATTGTGACTGCTAACCCTGGAACTGGCCATGTCGACCTGGATAACCACTCTGATGACTTTGGATCGGAGGTACACTAATAGGAGCTGGAAGTGCACTGTAAGCTAACTGGTCAGGATGAGACGCAATAGGACCACGGCTCCCTAAAGCACCATGAGATGCCTGGAGTGCTGACTGAAACGGCCTGGGAGGATGGACTGTACCAAAATTACCCCTGCCTCCAGACGAGGCACCACTAAGCCCACCGAACTGACGAGGTCTCTTATCAGACACCTGTCCCCTTTCCTGAGCAAGAACTATCTCTATCCATCTAGCAATATTTGCAGCCGCCTGAAAGGAAATATCACTTCAGGTCTCCTTGGCCATCTGAAGCCTGATAAGGTAAGTGAGTTCCTCAATGAATCTCCCCACACTCTCCCTCTCAGTAGGGAGCAAGATAGTAGCATGGCGGGCTATATCCACAAAACGTGTCTCGTACTAAGTAACAGTCATACTGCCCTGCTGGAGACACTCAAACTTCCTGTGGTAATCCTCTCTCAGTGTGACAGGAAGGTACTTCTCTAGAAATAGCTGAGAGAACTAATCCCAGGTAAGTGTAGGCAAACCAGCTAGTCTGGTCAACATATAATCTCTCCACCACCTCTTGGCGAAACCCGTCATCCGAAACACAACAAAATCCACCACATTGATCTCAACTATACCCATGTTCCGCAGTACCTCATGGCAGCGGTCAAGATAATCATGTGGGTCCTCAGAAGGTGCACCACTTAAGTGAACTGGAAAGAGATTAGTAAATTTGTCCAACCTCAATAAAGCTTCAGAAGGCATGGCGGGCCTATCACCGGCATGTGCCGCAACCACCGGCTAAATTACCCTAACTGGCGGGGCTGTTGGAGCCTGATACTGGGGAGCCATCTGCTCTGGAGTGGGAGTAGTGGGAGTCTACACTCCTCCCCTAGCCTGTGAGATGGCTGGTGCCACTGGAAATGTACCATCTCCATAAGGCTCACCAAATGGACTAGAGCGTCCTGAAACACTGGAGTAGCTATGAATCCTTCCAGGACCTGAACCGGTTTAACAGGTACAGTCTGAGCTGGAACCTCCACTTCCAAATCCACCTGAGGCAGGTGCTGCTTCTCGAGCTCTAGACTGAGCTCTACTTCGGACTCCGGCGCGACCTCAGCCTCGGCCTCTACCCCTAGTCATAGTTGCCACCGGGGGATCTGGCTCATGTTCGGTGGTAGATGTAGTACGTGTTCTCTCCATATGCAAGAGAACAAGAATAGAGTGATTCAATCATCGATGATAGAATAAAATCGCACGACAGAATAAGAAATAAGTGATATTGTTCCTAAACTTCACAGCCTCTGAAAGATAAGTACAGACGTCTCCGTACCGATCCTTCAGACTCTACTAAGCTTGCTCGTGACTTGTGAGACCTAAGTAACCTAGTGCTCTGATACCAACTTGTCATGACCCGAAATTCCCACCTTCGGGACCGTGATGGCGCCTAACATTTCACTTGCTAGGAAAGCCAACGTTAGAATAATCTTAATTATTTTTACACAAATCAAATTAAACGGACGTCAATTACTGAAATAAAGTGAGGAAGACCATAACAACTTAATCATCCAAATACATTCCCAAATCCGATATCAAAAGTGCACGAGCTACTAGAATAATACAAATAAAGGTCTGAATAAAATTCAAGTTGTTTGAGAGATAATACACATCTAAGATAAAGTAGAAGGGGACTTCAGAACTGTGGACACTGTGAAATTATACCTCAAGTCTCCTCTGGGTAGCTGAATCCGAGCAATTCTATGTTACGCCGTTGGGACCAACTCCAAAATCTGCACAAGTAATGCAGAGTGTACTATGAGTACAACCAACCCCATATACTCCGTAATTGTCGAGCCTAACCTTGACGAAGTAGTGACGAGGCTATGATAAGACATATACGTAAACAACATGTGTAAGTGTATATGTATATATATATATATATATATATATATATATATATACGAAGCAATATTGAACATCGTAATTAACAAATTTTACAAATTTGGGAGGGAACATGTGAAGGGAAATGGTATAAAAATTTCAGCGAGGGGAGTGTCACGTAGCAGCCAAATAATTCACCAACAATAAAATAGGTAGCTAAAATATAAAAATGGCACGACACCACCCTTCGTGTTTTTACTCTCATCCTTCCCATGAAATTATAAATAAATAATATGAATGACACGGAATCACCCTTCGTGCTTTAACTCTCTTCCTCACTTTATAAATCAATAAATAATAATGTGAAAATGACACGGCATCATCCTTCGTGCTTTTACACTCTTCCTCACCATGACAATGATAATATAAATTCAGAAGAGTATTTTAAATGCGGGGATCTATACTTATCAATCAATTTAATACCGGAATACCGACCTCTCCTTCCAAAATATTCAATAATAATTAAATTAGCAATAATTTCATGAATAATGATCAAATAAACAATAATAAACTTGAGCAGGAATATCTTAATTAAATAGGCAATTATTCACAATGAATAAATTCTACTTGCATGCTTTGACTCAACCACAACGTATAAGTACTCGTCACCTCACATATACGTTGTACCCGCACATAGAATCACGTAGAAAATAGACAAACAAGTCATACTCCGCAGATGCGAGGATGGCTGTCTGTAACGACCCGGCCGGTCGTTTCGAGAGTTGTAGCCCCGTTCTCTTTTTCTGCTCATTTTTGTGCTTCACTGTTATTTTATGACTTATCGGGTTAGTTGGTTCGGGTCCGGAGAGAATTCAGAGTGAATTGAGACACTTAGTCTCTTAATTGAAAGCTTAAGTTGGAAAAGTCGATCGGATGACGACTTATGTGTAAACGACCTTGGGTTGCAATTTTGATGGTTCTGTTAGCTCCGTTGGAAAATTCTGGACTTAGGAGCGTGTCCGGATTGTGATTTGGAGGTCCGTAGTAGAATTAGGCTTGAAATGGCGAAAATTAAAATTTTGGAAAGTTTGGTCGGGAGTGGACTTTATGATATCGGGGTCGGATTCCGATTCCGGAAGTTGCAGTAGGTTTGTGGGGTCATTTGTGACTTGTGTAAAAAATTTGAGGTCAATCGGACGTGGTTTGATAGGTTTTGACATCGTTTGTAGAATTTGGAAATTTTAAAGTTTATTAGGCTTGAATCCGTGTGGAATTCATGTTTTTGATGTTGTTTGAGGTAATTTGAGGGTTCGACTAAGTTTGTATTGGGTTATAAGACTTGTTGGTATGTTTGGTTGAGGTTCCGGGGGCCTCGGGTTGAATTCGGGTGGTTAACGGACTTGGAACTAAGTTAAAGAAGCAGCTGAAGTTTTGCTGCTGCTATAGTAATCACACCTGCGGAGTGGGAACCACAGGTGCGAGCCTGCAGAAGTGAGAAGGAGCCCGCATAAGAGAAAAGGAGGAGGCTTGGCGGTGGCTGCATGTGCGAGGTTCTTTCCGCACCTGCGAGGTCGCAGATGCGGACCTATTGCGCAGAAGTGCTTCCGTAGAAGCGGAAAGGAGTGCGCAGGTGTAGTAGCTGGAGAAGTTAGTGATTTCCACAGAAGCGGACTTTCAACCGCAAAAGCGGGATTTGGGCCGCAGGTGCGGAAGACCTGGGCAGAACATATAAATATGAGGTTTCGAGATTTTTCACCATTTCTAACATTTTGAGCTCGAATTTTAGAGATTTTGAGAGGGCTTTTCAAGGGGAATTCTTGAGGTAAGATCCTTGTATTCATTTTTCTTTAATAATGATCTTTCCCCACTGATGTTACACCTAGTTGGTGAGTTTTTTGGTGAAATTTGGGGGTTTGAGGCTAGGGATTCGGAGAGTTAATTTTGGGGAATTGAATGGCCATTTAATGTTGGATTTTGATAAATTTGGTATGGTTAGACTCGTGAGTGAATGGGGTTTTGTGACTTTTGTCAGATTTGGAGACGCGCGCCCGGGGGCCGGATTTGGACCAATTTTGGATTTTGGCTTAAAATTCATATTTTTCTTATGGAATTAATTCCTTTAGCCGTATTGATTGTATTGTATTGCTTGTGGCTAGATTCGGGACGTTTGGAAGCCGATTCGCGAGGCAAGGGCATTTTGGAGTAGAGTTTTGGCTCGGATTGAGGTAAGTAACAGTTTTAAATCTGGTCCTGAGGGTATGAAACCCCGGATTTTGTTGTTATATGATTGTTTGGTGGTGACGCACATGCTAGGTGACTGGCGTGTGGGCGTGCACCGTAGGAATTGTGACTTGGTCCATTCCGTAGAACTGTAAAGTCGAATAACTTGTTGTTAGCTATATGCTCTCCTTGTGTTATAGAAATTTGACTGCAATTCATGTTAGGAGTCATGCTTAGGCTATGTGATTACACTGTTGGGACCAGCAGAGGTCTTGTACTCATTAAATTAATTGCTAATTGATGTTTTGTACTCAGTCACGGTTTACTTATGTATCATATCTCAGTCTCTTCTTGTTTCTTGCTGATACATTATATTATCTTTGTTTGGGCTGATTTTTATGATTTCTGATAGCCCGAGAGACGGGAGAGGTTGGTGACTGAGATAGGGCCTGAGTGTCGAGCTGTGAGCTATATGTATGTATATGGATTGGGTTGCACGTGTGTGTGTGTGTGTGTGTGTGTGTGTGTGTGTATATATATATATATATATATATATATATATATATATATATATATATATATATATATATATATATATATATATATATAGATCGGGTTGCACGCCGCAACAGATATTATATTGGATTGGTTTAGGGTTGCACTCCGCAGCGATATAGCGCTTGGGCTGAAGGAACTCCTCCGGAGTCTACACCCCCAGTGAGCGCAGGTACCTATTGAGTGTGAGTGTTGAGAGCTGAGAGTCGAGTGATGGAGCTATTGAGAAAGGTTGAGTGATTGTTGCCCTCAGAGGCTGTACTTGCTTTCATTTGTGGTTGTACTTAGCTGCTATATGTCACTGTTTTGAAACTCCTGGTAGATATTGTATCTGGTTTTACTTGAACTTGGTAATGTATAAACTGATTTGACTTAAATTTCCGGATTTGAAAGCATGTCTACTTTCTTACTGAGATTACTGAAAATGAACTATAATGGTGTAGCTCGTCACTATCTTTCAGTTCCTTATTTATTATTGTTACTTACTGAGTTGGTTATACTTACACTACACCCTGCACTTCATGTGCAGATCCAGGTGTTCCCGGTCATAGCGGGTGTTGATATTTGAGCAGTTGATACCGGAGATTATCGAGGTAGCTGCTTGGCGTTCGCAGGCCTTGGCTCTCCTTCATTATCTTTATCGCATTTCAGTTCTTATTCCTTAGACATTGTATTAGACTGTTCCGGGTATAGATGCTCATGTACTCGATGACTCCCCGGTTTTGGGATAGATTGTATGGTGTAGCGGGTTTATTTCTGTTCCTAAAAGATTTTCTTAAATATTAATTGCTTCCATCTAAAATTTCAAAGTTTTTACTGTGTTAAGACAGTTGAGTAGTGGCTTACCTAGTACCATGATAGGCGCCATCACGACAGTTGGTTTTTGGGTCGTGACAAGTTGGTATCAGAGCCTAGGTTACATAGGTCACACGAGTCATGAGCAGGTTTAGTAGAGTCTTGCGGATCGGTATGGAGACGTCTGTATTTATCTTCGAGAGGCTGCCGAACCCTTAGGAAACTTCACATTCTTGAATTCGTTTCGTGCGAATCTGTTGATTCTGGTAACTAAACTTTTGTTGTTCTATTCTCTCACAGATGGTGAGGACGCGTACTACTGGGCAGGGTGGACAACCACCAATACCACCAGTCAGGGCCGCGAGAGGCCGAGGTCACGGTAGAGGCTGTGGTAGGGGTAGAGGTGCAGCTCACACTACAGCTAGGGCAGCACCTGCAGATCCACCAGTTGCCCCAGTTCAGGAGTAGGCTCCAGTTGTGGATGAGCCTGTGGGACCATCTCAGGCACCACCTGTGCCCATTGTGATTCTAGGCCTTCAGGAGGCCTTAGCTCAGATTCTAACCATGTGCACCAGTCTTGCTCAGGCGGTCTCTGTTCCGGCCGCAGCAGCCACTTCTCAGGCCGGAGGAGGTGCTCATACTCCTATTGCCCGTACTCCAGATCAGGTAGTATAGGGACTTCAGATACCGGGGGCACTACTAGCCCAGCCGGTTGCAGCCGCTCAGGCCCATGTGGTTCCTGTTATGTCTGATGATGAGCAGCGGAGATTGGAGAGGTTTGGGAGACTCCAGCCTCCATCTTTCAGTGGTACAGAGGTAGAGGATGCCCAGGGTTTCTTGGACAAGTGTTAGAGGATTCTCCGTACATCAGGTATTCTGGAGACCAGTGGGGTCTCGTTCACTACTTTTCAGTTCTCTAGGGCTGCCTTCAGTTGGTGGGAGGCTTATGAGAGGCGTAGGCCAGTCGGCGCAGCACCCCTTACATGGCAGGAGTTCTCCGTTCTTTTCCTGGAGAAGTTCGTGCCTCAGTCCCGCAGAGAGGAGCTGCGCAGGTAATTCGAGCACCTTTGTCAGGGTGATATGTCTGTGACACAGTACGAGATGGGGTTTTATGAGTTGGCCCGTCATGCAGTCTGGATTTTTCCCACCAACAGGGAGAGGATCAAGAGGTTCATTGATGGCCTCACATTTTAGCTGCGGTTACTTATGACTAGAGAGAAGGTTTCTGGTGCTACTTTTGATGAGGTTGTCGACATTGCTCGTCAGATAGAGATGGTCCATAGCTAGGAGCGGATTGAAAGGGAGGCCAAGAGGCCTCGGGGATAGGGTGAATTCAGCGGTATTCCTTCTGGGAGGTCAGTTCTACCACGACAGGGGTCGTCCTTACAGGCATGCTCAGACGGCTCGCCCAGTTCACCGTGGTGCATCATCTGGCCATGGTTCACACAGTTATCAACAGGGTCACTCATCTCTAAGTGCCCTTCCAGCTCAGAGTTCATCCCGTGCTCTATCGGGTCAGGGCTCGTCTATGCCAGGTCCTTCTACCAGTTATCCCGATGCTCAAGGCTCCCTCCAGTCCCCACCATCAGCACCGGGGAGTTTCTATGAGTGTGGAGAGTTTGGCCATATCATGAGATATTGTCCCCGCTTTACGGGAGGTCCGACTCAGCAGAGGAGTCAGACTACGGCTTCAACACCAGTTACTTCACCACCCGCTCATCCAGCTCGGGGTGGAGCTTAGTCAGCTAGAGGTCGCCCTAGAGGGAGAAGCCGATCAGGTGGCGGTCAGGCCCGATTCTATCTCTTCCCACTAGACCAGATGTCATTGCTTTCGATACAGTGATCACAAGTATTGTCTCAGTCTGCCACAGGGATGCCTCTGTATTATTTGACCCTGGTTCCACTTATTCATATGTGTCATCGTATTTTGCCCATTATCTGGATATGCCCCATGAGTCTCTAGTTTCATCTATTCATGTATTTACGCCGATAGGAGATACTATTATTGTGGACCGGGTATACCGGTCGTGTGTAGTGAGTATTGGGGGATTGGAGACCAGAGTTGACCTCTTGTTACTTAGTATGGTTGATTTCGATGTGATCTTGGGTATGGACTGGTTGTCCCCATGTCATGCTGTTCTGGATTGCCACGCTAAGACTGTGACATTGGCGATGCCGGGGTTGCCACGGATTGAGTGGCGAGGTTCTCTGGACTATGTTCCTAGTAGAGTGATTTCATACTTGAAGGCTCAGCGAATGGTTGAGAAGGGTTGTCTATCTTATTTGGCCTTTGTGAGGGATGTTAGTGTAGAGACCCCTACTATTGATTCTGTTTCGATGATGCGATATTTTCCGGATATGTTTCCTGCAGAACTGTCGGGCATGCCACCTGATAGTGATATTGACTTTGGCATTGACTTGGTGCCGGGCACTCAGCCTATTTCTATTCCTCCGTACCGTATGGCACCAGCGGAGTTGAAAGAGCTGAAAGAGCAGCTTTAGGAACTCCTTGATAAGGGGTTTATTAGGCCTAGTGTGTCACCTTGGGGTGTACTTGTTCTGTTTATGAACAAGAAGGATGGTACTATGAGAATGTGCATTGATTATAGGCATTTGAACAAGGTCACAATTAAGAACAAGTATCCTTTGCCGCGCATTGATGACCTAATTGACCAACTTCAGGGAGCGAGGGTGTTATCCAAGATTGATTTGAGGTCTGGGTATCACTAGTTGAAGATTCGGGACTCAGATATTCTTAAGACAGCTTTCAGGACTCGTTATGGTCATTATGAGTTCCTTGTGATGTCTTTTGGGCTGACTAACGCCCCAGCAGCGTTCATGCATCTGATGAATAGTGTATTTCAGCCTTATCTCGACTCGTTTGTTATTGTGTTCATTGACGATATCCTGGTGTCCTCTCGTAGTCAGGAGGAGCACGCCCAGCATTTGAGGGTTGTGTTGCAGTGGTTGAGGGGGGTGAGGCTTTATGTCAAGTTCTCAAGTGTGAGTTTTGGCTCAGCTCAGTGGTATTCTTGGGGTACGTGGTGTCCAGTGAGGGTATTCAGGTGGATCTGAAAAAGATAGAGGCGGTTCAGAGTTGGCCCAGACCGTCCTCAGCTACGGAGATTCAGAGCTTTCTTGGCTTGGCTAGTTACTACCGTCGCTTTGTGGAGGGTTTCTCGTCTATTACATCGCCCTTAACCAAATTGACCCAAAAGGGTGCTCCTTTCCGGTGGTCAGATGAGTGTGAGGAGAGCTTTCAGAAGCTCAAGACTGCCTTGACCACAGCTCCAGTTCTAGTTTTGCCATCAGTTTCGGGCTCTTATACAGTGTATTGTGATGCTTCTCGGATCGGCATTAGGTGTGTGTTGATGCAGGAGGGTAGAGTGATTGCTTATGCTTCGCGCTAGTTGAAGCCTCATGAGAAGAACTACCTTGTTCATGATTTGGATCTAGCTGCCATCATTCATGCATTGGAGATTTGGAGGCATTATCTCTACGGTGTGTCTTGTGAGGTGTTTGCGGATCATCGGAGCCTCCAACACTTGTTCAAATAGAAGGATCTCAATCTGAGGCAGCAGAGATGGTTGGAGCTGATAAAGGACTATGACATCACTATTCTTTATCATCTAGGGAAGGCCAATGTGGTGGCCGATGCCTTGAGTAGGAAGGCGGTGAGTCTGGGTAGTCTTTATTTTCTTCCCGTTGGAGAGAGACCTCTGGCAGTTGATGTTCAGGCTTTGGCCAACTGATTCGTGAGATTGGATATTTCGGAGCCCAAATGGGTTCTCTCTTGTGTGGTTTCTCGGTCTTCCTTATTTGATCGCATCAAAGAGCGCCAATATGATGATCCTCATTTGCTTGTCCTCAAGGACAAGGTTCAGCACGGTGATGCCAGAGATGTGACTATTGGGGATGATGGGGTAATGAGGATGCAGGGTCGGATTTGTGTGCCCAATGTGGATGGGCTACATGATTTGATTCTTGAGGAGGCCCACAGTTCGCGGTATTCCATTCATCCAAGTGCCGCGAAGATGTACCAGGACTTGAGGTAGCACTATTGGTAGAGGAGGATGAAGAAGGACATAGGGGGGTTTGTAGCTCGATGCCTTAACTGTCAGCAAGTAAAATATGAGCATCAGAGACCGGGTGGCTTGCTTCAGAGGATAGAGATTCCAGAGTGGAAGTGGGAGCGTATCACCATGGATTTCGTAGTTGGGCTCACATGGACTTCGAGGAAGTTCGATGCTATTTGGGTGATTGTGGATCGGTTGACCAAGTCCGCGCACTTTATTCCAGTGGCCACCACTTATTCTTCAGAGTGGCTGGCTGAGATTTACATCTGAGAGATTGTCCGTCTTCACGGTATACCGGTTTCCATCATTTCAGATAGAGGCACGCAGTTTTGGAGAGCCGTGCAGCGAGAGATGGGCACTCAGGTGGAGTTGAGTATAGCATTTCACCCTCAGATGGACGGACAGTCCAAGCGCACTATTCAGATATTGGAGGATATGCTACGTGCGTGTGTCATTGATTTTTGGGGTTCATGGGACCAGTTTCTTCCACTCGCGGAGTTTGCTTACAAAAACAGTTATCAGTCGAGCATCCAGATGGCCCCATGTGAGGCTTTGTATGGGAGCAGTATAGATCTCCGGTGGGTTGGTTTGAGCCCGGTGAGGCCAGGTTGTTGGGTACAAACTTAGTTCAGGATGCATTGGACAAGGTTAAATTGATTTAGGAGCGACTTCGCACGGTGCAGTCTAGACATAAGAGCTATGCCGGCAGGAAGGTCCATGATGTGTCTTACATGGTTGGGGAGAAGGTTCTGCTGAAGGTTTTATCCATGAAGGGTGTTATGTGGTTCGGAAAGAAGGGCAAGTTGAGCCCTCGGTTCATTGGGCCATTTGAGGTACTTCAGATGATTGGGGAGGTGGCTTACAAGCTTGCCTTGCCACCTAGCTTGTTGAGTGTGCATCCAATATTTCATATTTCCATGCTCCGAAAGTATGTTGGCGACCCGTCTCACGTATTGGATTTCAGCACGGTTCAGTTGGATGGTGATTCGACTTATGATATGGAGCCGGTGGCTATTCTAGGTCGACAGGTCCGGAAGTTGAGGTCAAAGGATATAGCTTCAGTGAAGGTGCAGTAGAGAGGTCAGCCCATTGAGGAGGCTACTTGGGAGACCGAGCGGGAGATGCAGAGTAGATATCCATGCCTATTTGAGACTCCAGGTATGTTTCTAGACCCGTTCGAGGACGAACATTTGTTTAAGAGGGGGAGGATGTAACGACCCGGCCGGTCGTTTCGAGAGTTGTAGCCTCGTTCCCCTTTTCTGCTCATTTTTGTGTTTCACTGTTATTTTATGACTTATCGGGTTAGTTGGTTTGGGTCCGGAGAGAATTCAGAGTGAATTGAGACACTTAGTCTCTTAATTGAAAGCTTAAGTTGGAAAAGTCGACCGAATGTCGACTTATGTGTAAATGACCTCAGATTGGAATTTTAATGGTTCTGTTAGCTCTGTTGGGTATTTCTGGACTTAGAAGCGTGTCCGGATTGCGATTTGAAGGTCCGTAGTAGAATTAGGCTTGAAATGACGAAAATTGGAATTTTGAAAAGTATGGTCGGGAGTAGACTTTTTGATATCGGGGTCGGATTCTGATTTCGAAAGTCGCAGTAGGTTCGTGGGGTCATTTGTGGCGTGTGCAAAATTTGAGGTCAATCGGACATGGTTTGATAGGTTTCGACGACATTTGTAGAATTTGGAAATTTCAAAGTTCATTAGGCTTGAATCCGTGTAGAATTAGTGTTTTTGATGTTGTTTAAGGTAATTTGAGGGTTCGACTAAGTTCGTATTGGGTTATAAGATTTGTTGGTATGTTTGGTTGAGGTTTCGGGGGCCTCGGGTTGAATTCGTATGTTTAACGGACTTGGAAGTAAGTTGAGGAAGCAGCTGAAGTTTTGTTATTGCTGTAATAATCACACCTCCAGAGTAGGAACCGCAGGTGCGAGCCCGGAGAAGCGGGAAGGAGCCCGCAAAAGTGAAAAGGAGGAGGCTTGGCAGTGGCTGCAGGTGCAAGGTTCTTTCCGCACCTGCGAGGCCGCAGATGCAGACCTGTTGCGCAGAAGCGCTTCCGCAGAAGCGGAAAGGAGTGTGCAGGTGCGGTAGTTGGAGAAGTTAGTGATTTCCGCAGAAGCGGACTTTCAACCGCAAAAGCGGGATTTGGGCCGCAGGTGCGGAAGACTTGGGCAGAACATATAAATACGAGGTTTCGAGATTTTTCACCCTTTCTAACATTTTGAGCTCGGATTTTAGAAATTTTGAGAGGGCTTTTCAAGGGGAATTCTTGAGGTAAGATTCTTGTGTTCATTTTTCTTCAATAATGATGTTTTCCTACTGATTTTACACCTAGTTGATGAGTTTATTTGGTGAAATTTGGGGGTTTGAGGCTAGGAATTTAGAGAGTTAATTTTGGGGAATTGAATGGCCATTTGATGTCGGATTTTGATAAATTTGGTATGGTTAGACTCGTGAGTGAATAAGCTTTCGGGTTTTGTGACTTTTGTCGGATTTCGAGATGCGGGCGCGGGGGCCGGCTTTGGACCAATTTCGGATTTTGGCTTAAAATTCGTAATTTTCTTATGAAATTAATTCCTTTAGTCGTATTGATTGTATTGTATTGTATTGCTTGTGGCTAGATTCGGGATATTTGGAGGCCGATTTTCGAGGCAAGGGCATTTTGGAGTAGAGTTTTGGCTCGAATTGAGGTAAGTAACAATTTTAAATCTGGTCTTGAGGGTATGAAACCCCGGATTTTGTTGTTATATGATTGTTTGGTGGTGACGCACAACCTAGGTGACGGGCGTATGGGCGTGCACCGTATGAATTGTGACTTGGTCCATTCAATGGAACTATAAAGTTGAATAACTTGTTGTTAGCTATATGATCTCCCTGTGTTATAGAAATTTGACTGCAAATCATGTTAGGAGTCATGCTTAGGCTATGTGATTACACTGTTGGGACCCGCAGAGGTCGTGTACTCATTGAATTAATTGCTAATTGTTGTTTTGTACTCAGTCACGGTTTACTTGTGTATCATATCTCAGTCTCTTCTTGTTTCTTGCTGATACATTATATTATCTTTGTTTGGGCTGATTTTTATAATTTCTGAGAGCCCGAGAAACGGGAGAGGTTGGTGACTGAGTTAGGACCTGAGTGCCGAGCTGTGAGCTATATGTATGTATATGGATCGGGTTGCATGCCGTAACGAGCCTTAGGGCTGTATATATATATGGATCGGGTTTCACGCCGCAACGAACCTTATGGCTATTTATGTGAGACCGGGCTACACTCCGCAGCGATATAGTGCTTGGGCTGAAGGAGCCCCTCCGGAGTCTGTACAACCCCAGTGAGCGTAGGTACCTATTTAGTGTGAGTGTTGAGAGCTGAGAGTCGAGTGATGGAGCCATTAAGAAAGGTTGAGTGATTGTTGCCCTCAGAGGCTGTACTTGCTTTTATTTGTTGTTGTACTTAGCTGCTATATGTCACTGTTTTGAAACTCCTGGTAGATATTGTATCCGGTTTTACTTGAACTTGGTAATGTATAAACTGATTTGACTTAAATAGCCGTATTTGAAAGCATGTCTACTTTCTTGCTGAGATTACTGAAAATGAACTATAATGGTGTAGCTCGTCACTATCTTTCAGTTCCTTATTTATTATTGTTACTTACTGAGTTGGTTGTACTCACGCTACACCCTGTACTTCGTGTGCAGATCCAGGTGTTCCCGGTCATAGCGGGTGTTGATATTTGAGCAGCTGATCCCGGATATTATCGAGGTAGCTGCACGGTGTTCGCATGCCTTGGGTCATGACATTGTCGCTTCTGCGGGCTGGCTCGCTTCTGTGGACTCGCTTTTGCGGAGGAGTTGTCTGCTTTTGCGATCACTAGTTGCCCTTCCTTTGCTCTGCATCTGCGATGGATCAGGCGCTTCTGCGAGCTCGCACCTGCGGTCAAAAATCCGCGGGTGCGATTGCACCAGAAGGCCAAATTCCAGATTTTCCTTAAGTCCAAATTTTAATCTGTTAACCATCCAGAATCCAACCGAGGCCCTCGGGACCTCTATCAAATATACCAACAAGTCATAAAATATCATACGGACCTAATCGGGGTCTCAAATCACGTCGAACAACGTCAAAACTACAATTCGCACCTCGATTAGAACTTAATGAATTTTATGAAAATTTCAATTCTAAAACTCATGCTGAAACACGTCAAAACAGTTCGGAATGACCTAAATTTTTGCATGTAAGTCCCAAACGACATAACAGAGCTATTCCAACTTTCGGAATCGAAATCCAAGCCCGATATCAATAGAAGTCAATTTGTGGTCAAACTTTGAAATCTTTAAACTTTCAGACTTCTAATTTTCAATAATTGGCGATAACTCAAGCTAGGGACCTCTAAATTAAATTACGGGCATACGCCCAAGTCCCAAATTACGATACGGACCCACGGGGACTGTCAAAATACTAATCCGGATCTGTTTGCTCAAAATATTGACCAAAGTCAACTTAAGTGAGTTTTAAAGTACTATTTTCTCTTTTTTATCAAGTTTTTAGATAAAAGCTTTTCGGAAAAATATACGGATTGAGCACGCAAGTCGAGGAATACTAAATGATGCTATTCGAGGTCTCGGAGCACAGAATTATATGTTAAATTTAAAGATGACCTATCGGGTCATCACATTGATTCTTTTAAATTTCCCATCAGGGACGACTATGTCAATATGGAAAATAGATTGAAGAGCCTTCCTTATCTTATGGATAGAGTAATAATTGAACAAAATCAATTGTGTGATCAATTCAACAAGTTAAAGTGCGATTTCATGAGACTTTGTGGTCTTTTGCCCGAGTATCCTATAATTATCTCTGATTCCGATGATGATGAGATTTATCGAGAAATTGAGGAGTACTATTCTGATGATGGTGGTGATGCTTAGTTTTTTTAATCCCTTTTTATGTTTTTCTTCTGTATTTTTGTTAATGTTTTTATGGCTTTCTTTTGTTTTGTGTGGTTTTTTATCTTGTAATATGTTATATAAATAAAAATCATGTTTCGTTTATGTGTATAATTGTTTTGAATTTAGAAGGCTGCATTCTCATTTTAATGTAATAATATAGTACGTGTCAACTAAAAATGTCAAGCCTTATAAGCTGAAGTTAGCATATATAAGTTAGAAACTTCAACCTTTTTGGTCTGAAGTTACCATCTATAGCTTATGACAGTCACACTTTATAGGCTGAAAAAGTTTTGCAAACATTACCCGTTAATAGGCATATATAAGGATGTAACTATATCTTTTAAGAGTCAGACTTATCCATGCTAAAGTTTTTTTGTTCATTTCCAAAAATTGCATACTAAACATGCTGAAGTTTTTTATTTCATTTGCTAAAACTTCAGACTACAAACACTGGTAACGACCCAACTAGTCATTTTAATAATTAACGTCCCGTTCAGTGACTTGAGGTCTCGAGCAGCTTCGCAATATGTATTATGACCCGCGTGTGTAGTCGAGTTTGATTGACTGAAGATTTAGAATTAAATTAAAAGAACAATCCTTATTTAGAAGCTTAAATGGGAAGAGTTGATCGGAGAGTCAACTTTTGAGTAAACGACTCCGGAATAGAATTTTTATGATGTCAATAGCTCCGTATGGTGATTTTAGACTTAGGAGCATGTCCGAAAAATTATTTGGAGGTCTGTAGAGAAATTTGGCATGAAATGGCGAAAGATGAATTTTTGGAAAGTTTGACCGAGGGGTTAACATTTTGATATCGGGGTCGGAATCCGATTTTGGAGATTTGAATAGCTCCATTTCGTCATTTATTACTTGTGTGCAAAATTTGATGTAATTCCGGATTGACGTTTTGGCGCAAAAATATAGAAGTTGGAAGATTTGAAAACTCATAATTCGATTCGATGCACGATTCATAATTTTGGCATTGTTTGACATGGTTTGAAGCCTCGACTAAGTTCGTATTGTATTTTGGGACATGTTGGTATATTTGGTTGAGGTTCCGAGGGCCTCGGGTGGATTTCGGAAGGTTAACATATCATTTAGGACTTGAAGAAAAGCTGCTGGAATTTCTGGGCAGCTTGCTGTTTTTTTCACATGTGCGTGAACAGTGCCCGTAGGTGCGTGAACAGTGCCCGCAGGTGCGAAACTGGGCAGCAACATAAGGACCAAAAATCAGTCACTTTGTCATTTTCGATTGAGATTTTGGAGCTCGGTGTTTGGGCAATTTTGGAGGAGTTCTTCACGACTTTGACTTGGGTAAGTGTTCTATATCCTAAAGTGTTTATATTTCATGAATCTATGATTATATTCATCATTTAATCTGGATTTAAATGGAGGAAATCAAGATTTTTGCAAAATCTTCCAAAAATAAAAATTTAAGATTTTGAGGTCGAGTTGTTATTGGAATTCGATAAAATTGGTATGGTTGAACTCATATCGGATTAGGTGTTCGGATTTCGTAAAAATTATGTCGGGTTCCGAGAGGCGAGCCCCCCGTTGACTTTGTTGACTTTTTGAAATAAAATATTAAGCCGACATATTATTATCCGAAATTATTTTCGATGAATTTTAATGAAGTTATGCAATTACTTTGGATAGATTTGAGCTATCCGGAGGTCAATTCAAGCAAGAAGGTTGTTTTGGAATATCGGCCTAACTTTAAAAAGGTAAGTGTCTTGCTTAACCTCGAGTGGGGAATTACCCCTTAGGCATCGAGTCTTATATGCCATTTGTGAAATGTGAAAAGCCGTGTACGCGAGGTGACGAGTATGTACTGGGGCTTATATGTGCAAAATTCATTGAGTTAAAGTCTTGGGAAAAATTGTGTAGTAATTTTGATAATTGTTAGTATTTATTAAATCATCTATTTGCCATGCCTAAATCCTTGTTGTTGAATTTGTTTATATGACAATTTGATGTGATTGTTACTTGAAAATTTATGTAATTTCGTGAGTATTGTTGGTTTGATATTTCTTGGAATTTAATCTCAATATGTATTTTCCCTATGCAAATAATTAATTAAGCAAGATTTAAAAAAAGTATTAATATAATTATCTAAATTGGATTAATGAAGGCTTTGCTTTATGCTGAGTAATTTCTATCTCTGTTGATTGTTTTGGGGGTGTTATACACATTGTGTGGAGCTTTCGGCTATTCATTGTGAAATTAATTGATTTGGTTGTGCCTTTGGAATTTTGGTTGTGGCCATTGGGCAAATTGTGTTATGAATTGATTTTGTTATGTTGCCGTGATAATTTCCCGTATAAATTATTGTGTTGTGTGAGTTATTATTTTGAAGAGATAAGGGTGGTATTTCACTGTTGATATTAGGTGGGTATAAGGGTGGCATTTTATTGTTGTTGTATTTGTTGGAATATTGTCTGGGCTGAGCGATAAGGGCGGCTATAGGAGTGATAAGGGTGGCTATAGGAAAGATAAGGGTGGTTATTGATAT